>NC_044032.1:482091578-482381861 GCF_901765095.1 Microcaecilia unicolor | reverse complement strand
TTGTATCTTTCTTTTTATATGGTAACAAATAACATATCTTGGAGGTTGGTGGATATGCTTGTTCAGGAATCTTCAGTATCTCATGCAAATATTTTTTAAAGGTGATAAGAGGAGCTATTGATGGTATTTTATGCAAATTTATCAACGTAGAGTATTAGCGCTCTGTTTGTTTTCCAATTTTATATTGCAACAATTTATTTTCCTTAGAAGGCTCATATGAGCTTTTGAAGATTATCTATTTTGCCCATATTAGATTCAATATTTTTTCAACAGTCACAACTTTTGTTTCCAACATAGTTATTTTTTTCTAAAGGAGCCTTAGCACATTGGCTCACAGCAATCAATTTTTGCGAAAAAGAAGTTTCCAAGCCCAATAAAGCTTCCCATATGGAATCAAGAGTGATTTTTTGAGGCTTCTCAGGCAAATAAGACTTACTAAGAGATGCAATTTCTGTCTCCTTTCCTTCTAAGGGCTGTCCTTTTCCTGCCACTTTGGAGTCAAACAAAACGCTGGCTCCTACCAGTACCTCCGGCTCCTGAGTGGAAAAAGCCAGCGCTCCTAAACTGCAGCTTGCCCCCGCAGAAGGAAGCACACCTGCAGCGTCATGGCACAGGGCCTCCAACGCACGTCACGGGTCTAGCGCCGGCATAGGCGGTGGACTCCGAAGATTGGGGCTAAGCGAGATGTCAATCTCAGGCTGGAGGAGCGGGTTACCTCCCACCAAGCCTTCCAGCAGCGAGAAATTTTGCCCCAAAGAGCGTCCAGTTGCAGTGAAACGGTCCATCGGTCCGACCTTAGGTACAGCAGGTGTTGCAGGGCCAACACGCTGCTTTCCCCTCCTCTTAGGCATTGGAGTAAGAAGAACACTTTCAAAGGTAATGGAGGTAGGAGAGAGAGAGTCACGTCCTGCGTTCTCTTCAAGCCACCATCTTAATTCAGAAATATTTGAACTTTAAATCTTAAAAAGGTCTCTCTGTTCTTAAACAGAATTCTCATTATCCAATTCTTATCTGGCAATAGTGCCACAGAAGCAATTAAAGTCACAGCCACTGCCAACTAGGTATCAGAGGATTCCAGAATTGCAGCAACATCAAGACCGACCCCCATTTTGACCTACATGCCACTGTCCTCCTAGGGATTTTGTTCGTAAATCATAAATCTGAGAAAAAGATGGCATATTCTCTTCAGCAATTCCCAGGATTTCATTTAAATAGTGTTTGAGCATTTCTCTAAGGGTAACAGCAGAGACTTGAGGAAAGTTAAAAAAACAAAACTCAAGTTATTACTCCAAATGTAATAATTTTCCAACACTTCATATGTACTTCTTAGGGATGAAACATCCTTAATAATGGAGGTTTGTACTCTGAGTCTCTTATCAAGTCCTTCTCCACTTTTTCAACACAAGCTGACAAAATTTAAATCTGAGCCATTATTTAATTCTTCTTCCACCAACAAAACCCTTTGCTCCAACTGCTGAACTTGGGGACACAATACCTTCCCCATGTTTGCTATTAAGCCAAATAATATCCAGGGTTACTCTCAGCTGGCTTGCAATACAAAAAGCCAGAACGCTACATTGTAGTTACCTTATAACTGTCCCCGACTTTCCCGGGAGGATACCAGCTCCCCTGCACTGGATGTCGAAGCTGCTGTGGTCTCCACCAAGTCTCCTGGAGAAACCAAGATCTCAGTAAGAATCCCGCTGGTTGGTTGTTCAGAAGCCTCTTGTAAATCACAAGCAGCAGTACTTCCTGGTCACAATGCTGGTGATCCTAACAGTGGTGAGCTACTGCTATGTGGCTACAGGGAGGAGCTCTTTGGTCAGAGCTCAAGGTAGCCTCTAGCCCAGGGGAAGTTCTGAGGTATCCTCTCATCTCAGATGTTTCCAGTGGGCTGCTCTCCAACCTCACTGTAGTCCCATGCCCTCCTTGAAGATGTATCCATCGGGAAGATGGTAGGAGTTTGGGACAGCTGGGAGGCTGTAGCAGGAGTCCTACCCTAACGCTTCAGCATACCAAAGAAAAAACACTCAAGAAGGCGAGCAATGACTGAACAACATGTCAGATACGTGCGGCCATCTTGGATCTCGCCTCTAGAAGTTGAATCAGCATGAAACTAATATTTTTGTATCTTACTTGACATTGCATTTTCAAAGACAAATCAATAGCTTTATCAACACATCTTTTAATTAGCACATGGCTAGAAAAGGCTGTCATGGTTTCCCTGTTGGGTACAGAGTAGACTGACCAACACAGAGAATGAAGTACCTGCATTAAATGTTCTTACCCATTCTTTCTTACCTCCCTTCAATCTTATTCCCTGCCTCCCTGAACTACCGTCCTGAATCTTATGGAATTCTTACATAAAAATATTGGTCTGCTTGGGTACCCTTTGTGAGTTGGTTCAAACTCCAAATCAGTCAGCAGGGTCATCAGTAACAATCAATATTATATAATACAGGATACAATGGAGTGGTGTGGCCTGGTGTGCTGGGAGCTTTATATTAAATACCTAGGGCAAGGATTTTCAACCTGTGTGCTGTGGTACATTGGTGTACCACGGGAGTTGGGCCAGCTTAATTTATGGAACAGAGCGTACCTTTTAAATTTTGTCTTTAGTGGTCAGCAGCAGCGAGCTGCAATTTATACAGTCTGCTCATGCCAATCTGGATCCTTCTCTCTGATGTAATTTTCTGCTTCCGCAGAGGCGGAAAGAATCAGAAAGGCAGCTCCGGGGTTGGCATGAGCAGGCTGAATGAATTGCTGCTCACTATCACCGACGGCTACAGACAAGTACATTTGGGGGGGGGGGGGGGGGGGGAGAGAAAAAGGGAGATGACTGGTCACTGGCTGGAGAGGGGTCAGGAGGGAGAGATGCTGGACTATTTGTGGGGCTGGGGGAAAGGGAAGCTAAAACACTGGACAAAGGGTGGGTGGGGAGAAGGTAAAAAGCTGGACCGTGTGTGTGGAGGGGAGGGGGGTAAGAAGGTAAAATGCTGGACGTGGGGGGGGGGAGGGGGAGGGGGGGGGGGGAGAGAAGACAAATGCTGGACCATATGTGCGAATGTGCCTGATAATTTTAGTGCCATAGAGTGTGTCGTGTGATAATAAAGGCTTGAAACTATCTGACCTGGGGGGAATATGGCTCAGAGTTTTGAGTTGTAGGATGAGGGGGGAGTGTGGGAAGCGAACTGTTAGTGGGGTAGTAATGTCAGTTTTTGATGGCGTTTGATAAGTGAATGATAATACCTGTAGCGGGTGTTCTCTCCGAGGACAGCAGGCTGATTGTTCTCACGACTGGGTGACGTCCGCGGCAGCCCCACCAACCGGAAGAATGCTTCGCGGGCGGTCCGCACGCAGGGCACGCCCACCGCGCATGCGCCGGCCCGTCTTCCCGCCTGCGTGCGCGACCGTTCCCGCCAGTTGAATGACAAGCAAAAAGATGAAAACGCACCTCCAAAGGGAGGATGGAGGGTAGGTGAGAACAATCAGCCTGCTGTCCTCGGAGAACACCTGCTACAGGTATGTATCATTCACGTTCTCCAAGGACAAGCAGGCTGCTTGTTCTCACGACTGGGGTATCCCTAGCTCTCAGGCTCACTCAAAACAAGAACCCAGGTCAATTGAACCTCGCAACGGCGAGGATACAACAGAAAATTGACCTACGAAGAACAACTAACTGAGAGTGCAGCCTGAACAGAATAAACGGGTCCTGGAGGGTGGAGTTGGATTTACACCCCAAACAGATTCTGCAGCACCGACTGCCCGAACCGACTGTCGCGTCGGGTATCCTGCTGGAGGCAGTAATGTGATGTGAATGTGTGGACAGATGACCACGTCGCAGCCTTGCAGATCTCTTCAATAGTGGCTGACTTCAAGTGGGCCACTGACGCTGCCATGGCTCTAACACTATGAGCCGTGACATGACCCTCAAGAGCCAGCCCAGCCTGGGCGTAAGTGAAGGAAATGCAATCTGCTAGCCAATTGGAGATGGTGCGTTTCCCGAACACGCGACCCCCTAGCCTGTTAGGGTCGAAAGAAACAAACAATTGGGCGGACTGTCCTGTGGGGCTGTGTCCGCTCCAGTAGAAGGCCCATGCTCTCTTGCAGTCCAATGTGTGCAACTGACGTTCAGCAGGGCGGGTATGCGGTCGGGGAAAGAATGTTGGCAAGACAATTGACTGGTTAAGATGGAACTCTCGACACCACCTTCGGCAGGAACTTTGGGTGGGTGCGGAGCACTACTCTGTTGTGATGAAATTTGGTATATGGAGCATGAGCTACCAGGGCTTGAAGCTCACTGACCCTACGAGCTGAAGTAACTGCCACCAGAAAATGACCTTCCAGGTCAAGTACTTCAGATGGCAGGTATTCAGTGGGCTCAAAAGGAGGTTTCATCAGCTGGGTGGAGGACGACGTTGAGATCCCATGACACTGTAGGAGGCTTGATAGGGGGCTTTGACAAAAGCAAGCCTCTCATGATCGAACGACTAAAGGCTCTCCAGAGATGGCTTTACCTTCCACACGATAATGGTAAGCACTAATCGCACTAAGGTGATTCCTTACTGAGTTGGTCTTGAGGTCAGACTCTGATAAGTGCAGAAGGTATTCAAGCAGTTCTGTGCAGGGCAAGAACGAGGTTCTAGGGCCTTGCTCTCACACCAAACGACAAACCTCCTCCACTTGAAAAAGTAACTCTTTTTAGTGGAATCCTTCCTAGAGGCAAGCAGACGCGGGAGATACCCTCAGACAGACCCAACGCAGTGAAGTCTACGCCCTCAACATCCAGGCCGTGAGAGCCAGGGACTGAGGTTGGGTGCAGCAACGCTCCGGTCGTTCTGCGAAATGAGAGTCGGAAAACAATCCAATCTCCACGGTTCTTCGGAGGACAACTCCAGAAGAAGAGGGAACCAGATCTGACGGGGCCAAAAGGGCGCTATCAGAATCATGGTGCCGTGGTCTTGCTTGAGCTTCAGTAAGGTCTTCCCCACCAAAGCATACAGAAGGCCGGTCCCCCAATGGAGGAGAAAGGCATCAGACGCTAGCCTGCCGTGTGCCTGAAGTCTGGAACAGAACAGAGGCAGCTTATGGTTGGTCTGAGAGGCGAAAAGGTCCACCGAGGGGGTGCCCCACTCTCGGAAGATCTTGCGTACCACTCTGGAATGAAGCGGCCACTCGTGCGGTTGCATGACTCTGCTCAGTCTGTCGGCCAGACTGTTGTTTACGCCTGCCAGGTATGTGGCTTGGAGAAGCATGCCGAACCGGCAGGCCCAACTCCACATCCCGACGGCTTCCTGACACAGGGGGCGAGATCCGGTGCACCCCTGCTTGTTGGTGTAATACATTGCAACCTGATTGTCTGTCCGAATTTGAATAATTTGGCAGGACAGCCGATCTCTGAAAGCCTTCAGTGCGTTCCAGATCGCTCGGAGCTCCAGGAGGTTGATCTGCAGATCCTTTTCCTGGAGGGACCACAGACCCTGGGTGTGAAGCCCATCGACATGAGCTCCCCACCCCAGGCGAGATGCATCCGTCGTCAGCACTTTCGTGGGCTGCGGAATTTGGAATGGACGTCCCAGGGTCAAATTGGTCCGGATGGTCCACCAGAGCAGTGAAGTGCGGCAGCTGGTGGAGAGGCAGATGACATCTTCTAGATTCCCGGTGGCCTGAAACCACTGGGAAGCTAGGGTCCATTGAGCAGATCTCATGTGAAGACGAGCCATGGGAGTCACATGAACTGTGGAGGCCATATGACCCAGAAGTCTCAACATCTGCCGAGCTGTGACCTGCTGAGACGCTCTGGTCTGCGAAGCCAGGGACAGGAGGTTGTTGGCCCTCGCTTCGGGAAGGAAGGCCCGAGCCGTCTGGGTATTCAGCAGAGCTCCTATGAATTCCAGAGACTGTGTTGGCTGGAGATGGGACTTTGGGTAATTTATCACAAACCCCAGCAGCTCCAGAAGTTGAATAGTGCACTGCATAGACCGGAGGGCTCCTGCCTCCGAGGTGCTCTTGACCAGCCAATCGTCGAGATATGGGAACACGTGCACTCCCAGCTTGCGTAGGTACGCCGCTACCACCACGAGACACTTTGTAAACACTCGTAGGGCAGAGGCGAGCCCAAAGGGCAGCATACAATACTGAAAGTGCCGTGCGCCCAGGCGGAATCTGAGATACTGTCTGTGAGCTGGCAGTATCGGGATGTGAGTGTATGCGTCCTTTAAATCCAGGGAACATAGCCAATCGTTTTTCTGAATCATTGGCAGAAGGGTGCCCAAGGAAAGCATCCTGAACTTTCTTTGACCAGGAATTTGTTCAGGCCTCTCAGGTCTAGGATGGGACGCATCCCCCCTGTTTTCTTTCCACAAGGAAGTACCTGGAATAGAATCCCTGCCCTTCTTGCCCGGGTGGTACGGGCTCGACCGCATTGGCGCTGAGAAGGGCGGAGAGTTCCTCTGCAAGTACCTGCTTGTGATGGGAGCTGAAGGATTGAGCTCCCGGAGGACAATTTGGTGGCAGGCCAAATTCAGGGCGTATCCGCACCGCACTATTTGGAGAACCCACTGGTCGGAGGTTATGAGAGGCCACCTTTGGTGAAAAAATTTTAACCTCCCTCCGACCGGCAGATCGTCCGGTACGGACACTTTGAGGGCGGCTATGTTTCCGTGGATCCAGTCAAAAGCCCGTCCCCGGCTTTTGCTGTGGAGGCGCAGGGGGCTGCTTAGGCGCACGCTGTTGACGAGAACGAGCGCGCTGGGGCTGTCCCTGTGCCTGACGAGGCCTTCGGGCCGGCTGGGTGTACCTACGCTTTGCAAAAGAATAGGGCACAGCCTGCCGGGCCCGGGAAAAACGTCCACCTGCTGAGGTGGATGCTGAAGGCGCCCGGTGGGAGAGCTTGTCGAGGGCAGTTTCCCGCTGATGCAGTTGGTCCACCAGCTGCTCGACCTTCTCACCAAAAATATTATCCCCCCGGCAAGGGACGTCGGCCAGTCTCTGCTGGGTGCGGTTGTCCAGGTCAGAGGCACGCAGCCATGAGAGCCTGCGCATCACTATACCTTGGGCCGCAGCACGAGATGCCACGTCACAGGTGTCATAGATACCCCTGGACAGGAACTTTCTGCACGCCTTCAGCTGCCTGACCACCTCCTGATAAGGCCTGGACTGCTCCGGCGGGAGCTTATCGACCAGGTCCGCCAGTTGCTTCACATTGTTCCGCATGTGGATGCTCGTATAGAGCTGGTACGACTGGATGCGGGTCACGAGCATGGAGGATTGGTAGGCCTTCCTCCCAAACGAGTCCAGAGTGCGAGACTCCCGCCCCGGGGGCGCCGAGGCGGTATCCCTCGAACTCCGTGCCCTCTTAGCAGAATCCACGACCGCCGAGTCATGGGGCAATTGGGGCCGCATTAACTCTGGGTCTGAGTGGATTCTGTACTGGGACTCTGCTTTCTTGGGAATGATGGGATTAGATAGTGGTCTCATCCAGTTCCGAAGCAGTGTCTCTTTGAGGACATTGTGCAACGGCACCGTGGAGGACTCTCTAGGTGGTGATGGATAGTCGAGGACCTCGAGCATCTCAGCCCTCGGCTCATCCACAGAGACCACGGGGAAGGGAATGCAAATAGACATATCCCTTACAAAGGAGGCAAGGAGAGGCTCTCAGGAGGCGAGAGCTTCCTCTCTGGTGAAGGCGTGGGGTCCGAGGGAAGACCCGCAGACTCCTCTGAGGAGAAATATCTGGGGTCTTTCTCTTCCCCCGAGGCCTCTTCCTCGGTATCGGACATAAGCTCATGTAGCTGAGTCCTTAACCGGGCCCGGCTCGACGTCAAGGCACAGAGGCCTCGGTGTCGTCGAGCGGTGGACTCCCGCACCGGCGGGGACGAAGCTCCCTCCATCGACGTCGACTCCACCTGCGTGGCGGTCGAGACCGGCGCTGCAAGCGGCGGCGGTGTCGATGGCCTCGGCACAGGGCTAGAGCTCGCCGGCGCCACAGTCAACGGCGCCGAGGGCGCAAGCACCCCCGGCGCCGGCACAGCCTGGCGCATCAGCCCTTCCAGGATCCCCGGAAGGATGGCTCGGAGGCACTCGTCCAGGCCCGCTGCCGGGAAAGGCGGGGGGGCCGGTAGAGGTGTCGGTGCCGGAAGCTGCTCGGGTCCAGGAGACTGCACCGAAGTGCTGGGACCCTGACGCGTCGGTACCTCCACTACCGAAGGGGATCTCTCCTCTCGACGCGGACGCTTCGGCGTCGACTCCTCGCCGATACCGAGCGCCGGATGCATCGAAGGGCGACCGATGACGTGCTTCTTAGATTTCTTGCGGTGCCCGTCATCGGTGCCAGGTGGAATGGAGGAGGAGGAGGTCGATCCCCCTCGGTCTCGAGGAACCGGGTCAGACAGGGTTTGGTCCCGAGGGCCATGGGCCGAGGGAGTGACCGGGGCCGATTACCCACGCGGCCTCTCACCCCTACCCTCACCGGAGGACCGGCGGGCCGACGGGACCTGTGCTCCTGGGGTCGATGCCATCGGTGCCGATTTTTCGGGCATCGATACCGGTACCGAAGAACCGGCCGTCGATACCGATGCCGTCGAGGTCGACGTCGAGGGGCCGGCGCAAGTTCCAAAAAGACGGTCCCGCAGAACTTGCCTCGCAACCTGAGTCCGTTTCCGGAGACCAAGACACAAAGAACACGACTTGATATTGTGCTCCGGCCCGAGGCACTGGAGGCACCAAGCGTGGGTGTCGGTCTGCGAGATCGGCCGGCCGCACCGACAACACTTCTTAAATCCACTCGGGACCTTCGAGGACATCGACGGAAAAATCGCGTCGACGAAGTTAAAGTCGTCAATGGTGGCGGTAAATCACACCTCTAAAAATAATCGACCGAACGCGACGCCCTCGCTAGAAAACAAGAGAAAATAAAGCGCGTGCTCTCTTTTTTTTTTTTTAAAGAAAAAAGGAAAACTGGAGGGCGCGGCAACAGAAACAAAAAAAAAACGAATTCGCGAAGAACGCGACGGTTTTCCGGGGCTGACTAAGAGAGAGCGGCAGTCGCACGACTCTCTCCAGGCACGGAAAAAAAAGGACTGGCGGGAACGGTCACGCACGGGCGGGAAGACGGCCGCGCATGCGCGGTGGGCGTGCCCTGCGTGCGGACCGCCCGCGAAGCTTCTTCCGGTTGGTGGGGGCTGCCGCGGACGTCACCCAGTCGTGAGAACAAGCAGCCTGCTTGTCCTCGGAGAACATGATATTTATAATGCACTATCATATTCAAGAAGGAGAACGTGAAGAATAAAAGAGGGGTGGAAAAGGCAAGAGGAAAAAAGATAAAGGGAAAAGAGGGTGCAGGAAAAAAATGAATAAGTGAGGGATGTGTGATATGAGCATAAACAGAATAGTAAGTGAGAAGAGGGGAAGGGTGAGAAAGAATGGAGCCACATGTATGAAAATTAAAAGGAAACCTACAAAATGGGACATGGGAATGACAAGCAAAAGACAACAGGTAACAGACTGAAAAAATCTAATGAACTTAACATTAGAATAGCCATACTGGGTCAAACCAGTGGTCCATCTAAGCCCACTATCTTGCTTCCAACAATGGCCACTCCAGGTCACAAGTACTTGGCTGAATCCCAAATAGTGGCCAGATTCCATGCTACCGATCCCAGGGACTAGTGGCTTCCCCCATGCCTATTTCTTTTTAAACCCAGATATGCTAAATGCTGTTACCACATCCTTCAACAAAGAGTTCCAGAGCTTAACTATTCATTGAGTGAAATAATATTTCCTCCTATTCGTTCTAAAAAGTATTTCCATGTAGCTTCATTGAGTATCCCCTAGTCTTTGCAAGTTTTGAAAAAGAAACTATCAATTCACTTTTACCCATTCTACAGTACTCAGGATTTTAACCTCTATCATATCCCCCTCAGCCTTCTCTTTTCCAGCTGACTAGCCCTAACCTCTCTAATCTTTCCTCATACAAGAGGAGTTCCATCCACTTTTTCATTTTGGCTGCCCTTCTTTGAACCTTTTCTAATTCCACTATATCTTTTTTGAGATAAGGTAAGCAGATTTGCAAACAATACTCAAGGTGAGGTCGAGCCATGGAGTGATACAGATGCATTATATAATATTGTCATATTTTGCATCCTTTTCCTAGTAATTCCTAACATCCTGCTTGCTTTTTTGGCCGCCACCGCACACTGGGCAGAAGATTTCAGTGTACTGTGTACAATGAGGAAGAAGGGTGAAAGCCAAAAGGACATCTTTCAGAATACAAACACTAGCAAGACATGCCAAGAAGGACTTTGAAAAGATGTTTGTTAGGACGCTACGATCATCACATGAAGAATGGTCCCAATTGGCTATGATTATCGATGAGGGGAGGGATTAGAGGGTTATGGACACAGAGCATAATGAAGAACAGAATACTCTTATAAATATGGACAGTGAAAGCTTTGGGGGGGGGGGGGGGGGGAGTCTAGGGAAGTGTGTAGGGTATGGGACGGGAAGGATGCTATTGTTATTTGTAGTACTCTTTTTCCTTGTCTTGAGTGTTAGATAGATTTTCCAACTGTAAATGCATGACTTTCAATAAAAACCTTTATTGATTCAGAGCTAATAATAAACATTTTCAAGTACATCTGAAGCAAGCAGAATGGAAGGAAATTGTTTGGACTATTAAACAACCAAAAAGATAAGAAGTGTGCTTAGGGAGAATAAGTTAGTAGTAGAAAAAGTAATACATTTCTTTGCCTTGGTCTTTACTGAGGAGGATATAGGTGTCAAACCTATACCAGAAGGCTCCTTTGATGGTGGTGGTTTGCACCAACTAACGCGCAACATAGTAAAACTAAAAGATTAAATTTCTCAATTTGATTTATTACAAGAACAACAGATCAAGATTGAATAGTATTACCCCAGAATCCTGAATGAAGTCAACCATGAAATTGCTAACCAGATACTAGTAAACTGTAACCCATCATTCAAAATGGCCACGATACTTAAGGATTGTAAAGTGGTCAACATGATGCCAAATTTAAAAAAAAAAGACTTCAGAGATGAGCTGGGGAAACTACATACTAGATCTTGACACTGGTGCTGGGCAAAATGTTTGAACCTATACTTAAAAAAGTACTAACTGTATAGACAAAGCTTAATAGGAATGAGTCAGCAAGGGCACATCTTCTCTTACAAATTTATTAGATTTTTTAAAAAGTTGTAAACACATGAACAATAGCGACAGAATTGATATAAAGGTGTATTTTCAAAGCACTTAGACTTACAACATTCTATAGTAACCTATGGAACTTTGCAAGTATAAGTGCTTTGAAAATGAGCACCATAGTACATTTGGATATTCAGAAGACATCAAAGTCCTTCATGAGAGGCTCCTTAGACAATTTAAAAATCAAGGGATAGGAGACAATGCCCTTGGTAGATTTCATTCTGGGTTTGACAGGAAACAGAGTAGGAGTGAATAGTTATCCACTTGGAATAGGGTCAGTACTTAACTTGTACTATTTAAAATATTCATAAATGATCTAGGGATTGCATAAGTTATTCAAGATTGTTAAAATGGCAGAATTTGCAGAAGGATCTTGCTAGACTAGTGCATCTAAATGGCAGATGAAATTTAATATAGACATATGCAAAGTAATGCACATAGGTACAAAATGCTGGGTTCTGAGTTGGGAGTTACTACCCAAAAAGATCTTGGAGTTATTGTGGATATTATGTTAGAAATTCAGCCCAATTTGCTGTGGCTGCTATAAAAACAAAGAGAATATTAGTAATTTGAAAAGGGATGGAAAACAAAAGTAAGATCATGTGCATTTCTGGCTGCTCCATCTCAAAAAGGATATAGTGTAACCAGAAAAGGTTCAGAGAAAGACAACAAAAATGACAAGATGATAGAACACCTCCCTAATGAAGACGGGGCAAGACAGGCTAGGACTGTGGCTTGGAGAAAAACAGATGAGAAGGAACATGATAGAAGTTTATAGAATCATGAGTGGAGTGGAATGGTCAACTAGGAAATGGCTGTATGTATTCAACCTGTTCACTACCACCAAAACAGGAGAACACTCTACGAAATCAATGACCCGTAGGATGAAAATAGTAACATAGTAAATGACAGTACCTAAAGACCTGTATAGTCCATCCAGTCTGCCCTACAAGATAAACTCAGAAGATTTTTTTTTCATTTAGCACCTAATGAAGCTGTGCTCAAGGCGAATAATAGTGAGATTCAAAGGAAGTTTCAACAAATCCCTGGAGAAAAAGTGCAGACCATATGAAAACCAGTCTTTGCCACTTTTGACTCCCAGGTCTAACCAAGGTTGCCCAGTATGACCATGGACTCGGATTCACAAGCTAAAAGCCAGGTTGGAGAGGCTTGAGATTTCATCCCAGCTGGTATTTATCCGTCCCTAAGGCAGTCGTTTGGCAAAACATGGCCATGTCAAGCAACCTTGTTTACACCTGGGAGTTAAAGGGGCAAATAAAGATTTTTTTCCATATGGTCTGCTTCTCTTCTGTTCACCACATTGGATTTTGTGGACCATTTGCCTTGTTTTCTTGGCCATAAAAAATTATTAGTCCAGTAATTGATAACAAATTGCTGCAATTTCAGCTAGTTATGCTACTGATGTCTACCAATAAATGTGGTTGAGTTACATGAAAGGATACGGTGTTTTTATGGCTGAGAGGCCAGCTTGAAGTGTTATAGTGAACACAGAGTTGTTCCCCAGTTGGTGCAGTCTATAGTTATCATATCGAAACTGCTGAATCAGCATTCTCCATCGTGCAGGGTCTAGTAGATCCTATTACAACACAGAAAAACAAAATATATCCATTGCATGAATCTTTATAAGTTGTACTTTTGAAAAAGCCAAGCTGTTTACCTTTTTAACATGGGTTTTCAGAGGACAGCAAGATGGTCCCTATATATGGGTATCATTCAACAGTCTGAGGCTGGAGAAATGTAAACAAAGCCCTACATTTTCTACAGTGGTGCACCATGTGCGTGAAAACTTCTCATGTTGGCATTATTGCACAGAGATACCTCAGCTCCATATAAAGCTCTTATCTGCAGAAGCCAACTGCCAGGAGAGGCAGGTAGAGGTTTTTTTTTGTTTTTTTTTAATAGAACAGGTATCCTGCATGTCCTCAGATAGTAAAGCTAAGTAGTATTATCTCTGACTAGCAAGTTATTGTCCTTACACATTGGAATCCCTAGTCACAAATCAACGTTAACAAAAAAGGGGAAAAATGACAAAAGAATGCATCAACAGGCATTTTTATATACAGGGCCCCTTTTTTTTTTTTCCTGTATAACAAATAAAAGGCACAGAAACAGGATTATGGATAGAGCTTTAAAAAGATCATGCAACAAATATGTAGTGCGATATTGACTCTTTGCAAATCATTATGTAATTATTTACAGTTAATCAACATAAGTTTTTCACTAGAAGATAACATAAAATTTCTGAGACTAAATATTATGGAGCAAAAAAATTTCTTAAAATGTTTCCTGAAAAAAATAGCGGTTACCTACTGATCTGAAGATAAACTAATTTGCAAAACTGATCTTATCAGAAATTTCATATGCTGCCAGTAGCAGTCAACCCCGAACCACATACTTTGCCGATATCAAAACCAGATATTCAACTTAGTCAATAAGTCAGGGCACTTTTCAGATCCACTCCAAGCAAAGATATTTCAAACCTACACACATTTTGAACTGTCAGTGCAAACACTTCAAATTCAGAAAATTTTTGTATGCAAACAGATTTTAAACATAAGGTTCTTAGTGTTCATATTTATCATTTTTGTTTGTTCATATGATGTTCTGATGTACCTTTATGTGAAATCTGCAAATATTTAGCACGTTACATAAAAAAACAAAAAACTATGAAGCGCCTCACGTCTGCTCTGTGCTGCTGTAAAGCAAGCAAATCGCCACGTCGGCCCTTCTTTCACTGTGTCCCACCCTCTGATGTAACTTCCTATTTCCGTGAGGGCGGGACACAGTGAGGGAAGGGCCGACGCGACGAGGCGATTTGCTTGCTTTACAGCAGCACAGAGCAGAGCAGATGTGAGGCGCTTCATAGTTTTTTGTTTTTTAAGGCTGGTTGCCAGGTGGCAGGACAAGAGGGTCATCTGTCCGTCAACAGAGCTAGCAGGCAGGTGGGGACTGCAGCGCCAGTGGAACACCCCCCACCTGCTGACACCCAGGGCAGACCGCCCTGACCTTGGTACAAGGATGTTGGCTGGGCGGGCCTGGAGGGAAAGTGGCTGGGCCTGGGCCCGTCCAGGCCCGCCTGTGGCTACGCCCCTGGTGTTTCTCTTATAACTCAAAAGGATTTGACAGACATTATTGGGCATGTTCAGAGAACTGAAAGTTAGCTTCTCTATGTACAAACTTTGAGGGCTGGGGTATAAGAATGCCCCGATTTTTATGTGATTAGCTGAGGAAAATCTCAACCATAACACTTCCCTTTAAGCTACTCCCAAAGAAGCAACGACCAAATCTGCATTGGCCAATGGGGAGTTTGAGAAGTGTGTCTTAAGCAAGGGACGTCTGGTAAGGTTCGCCTTTTTGCGGATGATACCAAAATCTGCAATACGGTAAATACCCCTCATATAATGTGGATAGCATGAAGAGGGATCTAGCAAAACTTGAAGAATGATCCAGAACTTGACAAATATGCTAAAAAAAACTGCAGGATCTTTCAGGTTGCAAAAACTCGAGGGAGGGGAACCAAATAGGGAGGGGGTGAAGTACTTAGTAATTAGAAAAGGTTCAAAGAACAGCGACCATAATAATAAAGGGGATAGAACTTCTTTTGTATGAGGAAAGGCTAAAGAGGTTAGGGTTCTTTAGCTCGGAAAAGATACAGATGATGGGATGGGAGATATGATTCAGGTCTACAAAATACTGAGTGGTGTAAAAAGAGTAGAAGTAAATCGATTTTTTTTCCTCGTTCCAAAAGTAGAAAGATTAGGGGACACTTGAAGTTACATGGAAATACTTTTAAAACTAACAGGAGGAAATATTTTTTCAATGAATAGTTAAGCTGTGGAACTCTTTGCCAGAGGATGTGGTAACAGCAGTTAGCATATAACGGTTTAAAAAAGGTTTGTACAAATTCCTGGAGGAAAAGTCCATAGTTTGTTATTAAGGCAGACATGGGGAAGCAACTGCTTGCCCCAGGATCGGTAGGAAGGAATGTTGCTACTAATTGAGTTTCTGCCAGGTACTTGTGACCTGTCTTGGCCACTCTTTGGAAAACAGAATACTGGGCTGGGCTATGGACCACTGGTCTGACCCAGTACGGCTACTATTATGTTCTACTTCTGATCATGAAAAACTGCAGGAGGAGATCGGAACCGTGAGTACCGGAGGATTAACAAGACCAGCAGTGGTGACCATGAACACATTATGGGATGCCATCCAAGGCGTGAACAACATTTTACTTTTGATGAATACTTCATTTAAGAGTGAAATAACTGATTTTAAAAAATCTAATCACAGGTATTGTTCGACCAAATTCAAGAGCAGAGTGTTAAAACTTTGAAAACAGAAGGAGAAATTGTGAAACTACAAAATTTAACAGAAGCTTTAATTCAAGAAAGAGAAATCCAGAAAAGAAAGCTAGAATTTATAGAAAATAATGGACGGAACAACTTGAGATTTCTAAATTTCCCGAAACCTCCTTTGATAAACGCTGAAGATATGCTTTAAAAATACTTTAAGGAGGTATTGGGGATTCCTGAGGAGGCTTACCCCCCCCCCCCCCCCATAACGAGAACTCAATATGTAATGGGAACATTAGGATTACCTAAAGATAAAACTCAAGCTGCTACTTCCTGTCTTGAAATGATTTCTGAACGGCCGACATTATTGGTAAAATTCGCACTTGAGCCTGATCGTAATAATATCTTACGGTCTTACTTCAGGCATATTAATGACTCTTTCCTGGGACAAAAGATACAAGTTTTTCCTGATTAGGCACACACCACTCAAAAGAAAAGAAAATAATTCTTGACTTAGAAGTCTACGGTCCTAAAGTTAGGTGGTACCTTTACTTTGAAATTTCCTTGTTGATGCTGTATTTCTTTTGAGTTGGTGAATTACCTCTTTTTTAATCCCAAGAAATTATTAGAATTTATTGAATCAAAGGAAAAAGTTGTACCACCTCTGGAGGTACTTCAGTAAATTTGAGAATACTGTTAAATCGGCTGTGGATATCTGTCTTTCCCGTCTGCTAGTAGATTATATGAATATTTCCTGGTGTTATTTCTTAGATCTTGATTCACATAATTGTGGACAAAAGTAATGAAAATTTTTCTTTATTGTAATTCAGGTATTAGGTAATGCCTTATAATGTTTATTTCTGATATTGCCATACATTTACATTGTTAGATATAAATGTAAAATGAATAAATAAAAGTTTTTAAAAGAAGTATAACCGTCAGATAAGGTGGCAGCAATTATTAAAAAACATTGGGGGATATTGGAAATGCATGAAGTGTTTAAGGGTCAGAAATTAATGGTGTCCTATATGAGGAATACTACAAGATCTACATAGGACACACCTCTCAAAAATTTAAAACGAGAGTAATTGAGCATAAACATGGGATTACGAACAAAAGAAATAGAAGCACCAATGGCACAACATTGTATAGATGAGGGACATACATTTGGCCAATTGGGCTTCATGATTATAGAGCAAATACAACAGGGCAAGAGAGGGGGGACATTAAAAAATGATTATGGCAAAAACAACAAAAAGTAATTTTTCAATATAAAACAATCGTGCCTTAATAGAAGTGTAGAATGGAAGGCATTCTATTAAAAGACAAGGGCCCTTTAAAAGACGTTCCACTCAGGATTGGCTGGAACTTGGTCAGCATCAGTTTAAAAACCCGCGACCATCTTGGAGCGGAAAATCATATTACCGAAAAAAAAACCTCTTCCTGAAGCAGCAACAAAGATTGCGAAACAAGATGTGCTTGTAAGTTTTTGGTTTTTTTTTTACATTGGCTGAAGAGAGCTCCTATCATTAAATATATAAAATATTGCAAGACCAATGATAAGAACATAGCTCCAATTTAAAAGCGGTGGCACTCTCAAACGAACATAAGAGAGCAAGTATTCCTTGCAGAATAACCAAGCTTGGTAGCGTTGAGTCTGGTATTGGTTAAATAGTAAGAATTTATGAGAGAGCGATATCCTATTACCACTTGGTAAAATCAGAGTGCAAGATATATAGAGATAAGAAAACCATATTTGGCAAAGTCATGATGTTGCTATGAGAATCAATCTGGCCTTTTTCTGTTTTGTCTTTGAGCTTGTGACATTAGTGGACTAAGGGGAAAAACATGTGTGTCCTAAACTCCAAACCTGGCAAAATGTTCAGGTACAAGTTTTATGCGCTCAGTCTTTTAAGAGACAAGAAGATACTTAACATTGTTCACTGTCACAAACTGATCTATATCCAGGATGTTCATCTAGGAAGCTATGCTGTTCCAACCCCTTGATCCAGAGACCTTTTCTGGTGCTCAAATGCACGGCTGAGGTAATCTATATCATTTTGGATGCATGGAAGACAAAGGCTAACATGCAGATCTGGTGTGCAATGGCAAAGAATATAGAAGCCGGTCCTAGTTTATTCCAGTTTAACATGGCTACTTGGTTGACCCATCGAATGAGATTCTCTACCAGGACTACTGAAAATAAGGCCCTGAAAGTGTACAACACTGGCCTCAGCTATATAAAAATTATGTGATAGAACGTCTTCCTCCACGATCACTTGCCTTATGAATACAAGATGAAAACATGTGGTCTCCACTCTGATCATGAAGCATCTATGGTAAGGACAAACTGGGAGACCATCACCATAGGAAAGCTTAGACCAATCTGTAATCGAGACACGTCTGGGTAAGGAGCAGACTTGCTGTTTCCTTTAGCACTTGATTCCCCATTAAAAATCTTGCACAGAGACATGAAAAACGGGGTGACAGACAGTTGCCATTGTGTTACCAATTAATACTAGAATGGAATACACCATAGATCTTTACTTGGTGAAAAACTGATCCAGACAAATAACCATTGCTTTTTGTTGATAAAGAAAGACCTTCCTAATAAAAGATGTTTATTAGAGCACTGATCAAGAGTATGCCTGCGACACTGAAGTTGGATTTCTCAACGTCAAGTCCAAGTCTAACAACTGTACAGCACATTTATAGCCTGGCTGCTAGAGTTCTGTGTTGCTTAGTTCCATATCACCTGTCCTATGTTTTTATATCCCATGTTTTTACTTTTATTTCCCATCCTCTCACTCTTTTCAGACTACGCTTAACATTTGTATTATACATCTACGTTGTTAAAGTGATTCACCTTACACTGCTGCAGGTACAACTTAGATTTTAAGTCTACTTGGACACAAAAATAACTTGTGTACCCGTTTCTAAGTCTTCTTGAGCTTGGATTTGAAAAAGGCAAGTAATTAAATCTAAATTCAAGAAAAGATAAGGGGGGGCGTGTCAAGATGGCGCCGTGAGCAGACGCGTTGGAAGCGAGCTCCTGCCTTTTGCTTGCGGAATTTAAAATTATATACCTGTTTTTCTCGCAATGCCGCATACCAAACGAAAAGGGACGACTCGGGGGATTCCCCTTCACCCCGCGACGTCCACACCGGCAAGGTAAAATTATGTATAATCATACCTGATAATTTTCTTTCCATTAATCATAGCTGATCAATCCATAGACTGGTGGGTTGTGTCCATCTACCAGCAGGTGGAGATAGAGAGCAAACTTTTGCCTCCCTATATGTGGTCATGTGCTGCCGGAAACTCCTCAGTATGTCGATATCAAAGCTCCATCCGCAGGACTCAGCACTTAGAGAATTACACCCACGAAGGGACACTCTGCCCAGCTCACCACCGCCGAAACGGGGGAGGGGAATTAACCCAGCTCATCCCCAGACAAGTGGGGGAGGGGAATCCGTCCAGCTCATCCCCGCGGAGCGGGTGAGGGACACCACACCCGCCGATGCGGGGGGATCTGGCTTATCCTGCAACCGCAACCGCGGGAGGAGCTGACTGACCCTAACACCGCCGAAGCGGGAGGGGTACAAAGCTGCCCTACAGCCGCACGAAGCGGGAGGGAGTGCCGGCAGAATTTATGTCTCAATCCAGCCCCGTAAAACGGAGGGGAGAGGAATGCAGCAGCTCACTGTAACACAAACTCGTCTCAACTCTTGAAGAATCCAAGTGAAAGAACTTGAACACGAAGTCTTTCTGAAATAACTGAAGACTAAACTTGAACCTGAAATGCAACCAGAATAAAAACAGAACAGATATCTGGGAGGGGCTATGGATTGATCAGCTATGATTAATGGAAAGAAAATTATCAGGTATGATTATACATAATTTTACCTTCCATATCATCAAGCTGATCAATCCATAGACTGGTGGGATGTACCGAAGCAGTACTCACCCAGGGCGGGACATTGAAATCCCTGACCTCAACACTGAAGCTCCAAACCGGGCCTCCGCCCGTGCAGCCACAGTCAAACGGTAATGCTTGGAGAATGTATGAGCCGAAGCCCAAGTTGCCGCCTTGCATATCTCTTCCAAGGAGACGGATCCGGCCTCTGCCATCGAGGCCGCCTGAGCTCTCGTGGAGTGAGCCTTCAGCTGGATAGGCGGCACCTTCCCCGCGGCCACATAAGCCGCTGCAATGGCTTCCTTGACCCATCTTGCCACTGTAGGCTTAGCAGCCTGCAGACCCTTACGAGGACCTGCAAACAGGACAAACAGATGATCCGATTTCCGGAAATCATTGGTCACTTCCAAGTATCTGAAGATTACTCGTCTCACATCCAGATATTTAAGAGCAGAGTACTCCTCTGGGTAGTCCTCCCTACGAAAGGAAGGGAGACAGAGCTGCTGATTCACATGGAAGCGAGAAACAATCTTGGGCAGGAAGGAAGGCACTGTGCGAATAGTCACTCCTGCCTCAGTGAACTGCAGAAAAGGCTCTCGACATGAGAGCGCCTGGAGCTCGGAAACTCTTCTGGCTGAAGTGATAGCCACCAAAAAGACTGCTTTCAACGTCAGGTCTTTCAGAGATGCCCTCGACAAGGGTTCAAAAGGCGGCTTCTGCAATGCTCTTAGCACCAGGTTGAGATTCCACGCAAGCACCACTGAGTGCAGAGGAGGGCGCAGGTGATTAACTCCCTTGAGAAAGCGCACCACATCTGGCTGCGAAGCCAGAGAAGCACCCTTCAGGCGGCCCCTGAAGCAAGCCAGAGCCGCTACCTGGACTTTAAGGGAACTGAGCGACAGGCCTTTCTCCAGACCTTCTTGCAGGAACGCCAACACTGAAGAAATTGGAGCAGTGAAGGGAGAAAGTGAGCCTGCTTCACACCATGCTGCAAAGATACGCCAAACCCTGGCGTAAGCAGTAGAAGTAGAGCGCTTCCTCGCTCTCAGCATAGTGGCGATGACCTTGTCTGAGAAGCCCTTCTTCCTCAGACGCTGCCGCTCAATAGCCAGGCCGTAAGACCAAAGGGAGAGGGATCCTCCATCACCACGGGACCCTGATGTAACAGGCCCTGCTCCACTGACAGCCGCAGAGGATCGTCGACTGAGAGCCTGATCAAGTCCGCATACCAGGGACGTCTGGGCCAATCCGGACCCACCAGGATTACCCTGCCGGGATGCTTTGCCACCCGGTCTAGCACCCTGCCCAACATGGGCCAGGGCGGGAACACATAGAGGAGCTCTTGTGTCGGCCACTGTTGGAGAAGAGCATCTACTCCCAGGGATCGAGGGTCCCGTCCTCTGCTGAAAAAGCGCGGCACTTGGCAATTGGCCGATGACGCCATCAGATCTAGGCTCGGCTGGCCCCAGCGCTTCGTGATGTCCAAGAACGCCTGAGCAGATAGTTGCCACTCTCCGGGCTCCAAGGTATGGCGACTGAGAAAGTCCGCCTTGACATTCATGACTCCGGCAATGTGGGCCGCTGAAAGCTGCTCCAGGTTCGCTTCCGCCCACTGGCAAAGACTCATAGCCTCCTTGGCTAGAGGGGCGCTCTTGGTACCTCCCTGGCGGTTGATATAGGCCACAGCCGTGGCATTGTCCGACAGGACCCGTACAGGCTACAACACCAGTACCGGGATGAACTCCAATAACACCAACCGAATGGCTCTGAGTTCCAGGAGGTTGATAGACCACTTGCCTCTGCAGGAGACTAGAGCCCCTGCGCTGTCCTTCCCAAGCAGTGGGCTCCCCAGCCCATCAAAGAGGCGTCTGTCGTGACGACAATCCACTCCGGGGTCACCAGAGGCAATCCTGCAGACAACTTGTCTGTCTGCGTCCACCAGCTCAGCGCCTTGCGCACTGCTGGGTCCACGGGAAGGCGCACAGCATAATCCTCCGACATCGGAGTCCAGCGCAGCAGCAGAGATAGCTGTAGTGGTCTCATATGAGCCCTGGCCCAGGGCACCACTTCCATCGTGGCCGTCATAGAGCCCAACAGCTGCACGTAGTCCCAAGCCCGAATAGGAGAGGCTACTAGGAACTAGTCCACCTGAGCCTGAAGCTTGACAATCCGATTGTCTGGCAGGAACACTCTGCCCACTTGGGTGTCGAATCGAACTCCCAGATACTCCAGGGACTGAGTCGGGCGCAGCTGGCTCTTCTTCCAGTTGATGATCCATCCCAGGGAGCTCACAAGAGCAACTACCCGGTCCATAGCTTTGCCGCACTCTGCATAAGAGGGGGCTCGGATCAACCAGTCGTCCAGATAAGGATGGACTTGTACTCCTTCCTTTAGCAGGAAGGCCGCTATGACCCCCATTACTTTGGAAAAGGTCCGCGGAGCAGTAGCCAACCCGAAAGGGAGGGCTCTGAACTGGAAGTGTCGTCTCAGGACTGTAAAACGCAGAAAGCGTTGGAGAGGAGGCCAGATGGGAATATGCAGGTACGCTTCCTTGATGTCCAAGGAAGCCAAGAACTCTCCTGCCTTCACTGCCGCTATAACAGAGCGGAGAGTCTCCATGCGAAAGTGCCTCACTTTCCAGGCCCGATTGACCCCTTTGAGGTCGAGGATAGGCCGGACAGAACCTCCTTTCTTTGGAACCACAAAGTAAATGGAGTAACGTCCCTTGCCAATCTGATTTTTTGGCACCGGAACGACCGCACCCAGGCGGATCAGGTTGTCCAAGGTCTGCTGCACTGCCACAGCTTGACCGGAGACTTGCAGGGAGAGAGTACAAACCCGTCTCTTAAGGGTTGGCAGAACTCTAGCTTGTAGCCGTCTCTGATGACTTCCAGCACCCACGCGTCTGAAGTTATAGTGGTCCACTCGCCCAGAAACGAGGACAGCCGTCCTCCAATCTGCACTGGGGCGTGGACCAAGGCCCCGTCATTGGGTACGAGACCCTGGGGGAGGACCGGAGGGAGCACCTCCGGGACGGCGGTCTCTGCGAAAGGAATGCTGCTTGGGGGAGAAATTCCTCTTGAAGGAAGAGGGGGCAGAGGAACCCGACTTGCCCGGGCGGTACCGACGGGCTTCCAGCAACCGTCCTCTGGAGGTACCGGGACGAGTACTAGCCCGAGCCCTGACCTCTGGTAATTTCTTGCCCTTAGACGTGCCGAGATCGGTCACGATTTTGTCCAGCTCGACCCCAAAGAGCAGCTTGCCTTTAAAAGGCAATCTAGCCAGGCGGGATTTAGAGGCGTGGTCAGCAGACCAATGTTTCAGCCAAAGCCACCGCCGCGCAGAGACTGTCTGAGCCATGCCTTTAGCTGAGGCTCTCAAGACATCATACAGCAAGTCTGCCAAATAGGCTAAGCCCGATTCCAGGGCCGGCCAATCAGCCCTCAAGGAAAGATCCGAGGGGGAAGCCCGCTGCACCATAGTCAGGCACGCCCTGGCCACATAGGAGCCGCAAACTGAGGCCTGCAAACTTAAAGCAGCTGCCTCAAAGGACGACCTTAAGGCCGCCTCCAATCTTCTGTCTTGGGCGTCCTTTAGGGCCGTGCCACCTTCCACCGGCAACGCCGTTTTCTTAGTCACCGCAGTGATTAAAGAATCCACGGTAGGCCACAGATAGGCCTCACGTTCACTCACAGCCAAAGGATAGAGGCGGGACATAGCCCTAGCCACTTTAAGGCTCATTTCCGGGACATCCCATTGAGCCGCAATTAAGGTGTGCATGGCATCATGCACGTGGAAGGATCTAGGCGGGCGCTTCGTCCCCAGCATAATGGCAGAGCCAACAGGGGCTGAGGGAGAGACGTCCTCCGGAGAGGAAATCTTCAAAGTGTCCATGGCCTGTAAAAACAGGTTGGGCAAATCCTCTGGGCTAAAAAGCCGCGCTGCAGAGGGGTCATCCGCTCCATCCGAGCGGGGATCTATCTCCTCCAAGGAATCCGCAAAGGACCGTTGGGAGACCTCAGACACGCTGCCCTCATCTACATCGGAGGAGACAAAGTCCTCCAAGGCCTGGAAATCAACCCGAGGGCGTTTACCTCTGGGAACCTCAACCTCTTTATCAGAAGAGGGAGCAGGGGCAGCGTTTTGCATGAGGAAAGCCTGATGCAGCAGCAAAACAAACTCGGGGGAGAAACCCCCCAGACTGTGCACTTCCGCAGCCTGGGCAACAGCCCTAGATGCACTCTCAACCGGCGATCGCAATAGCGGGGGAGAGACATGCTGCGCCTCCAAAATGGCGTCCGGCGCGAAACTCCGCGAAGGAGCCGCGCGGGAAGAACGGCGCTTAACTTTAGCCGCTTGTGCCGTCGCCCAAATTAAGGGCGTTCATGGCATTAATGTCTCCAACCTCAAGGGCGGCCCACGAAGAAGCCGTCCGAGCCGCGTGGCCGGCCAAGATGGCGGAGGTGAGGAGCGGGGGATGGGCGTTTATGGCGGGAAAAAACCGCCACGCCAGAGGAACGACCGGGACATTCATCGGTCACTAAACTGTCACCCATCAAGGGCGAATCAGGTTGTAAAACCCCCGCATCCCCTCTAGAAGCGCTCCAGCGATCCGGGGAGCGACCCTTTGCGCCCTCGCCCTCCGACGCCATATGCCACGAGGAGAAGAATCGGGGAACCCCCTGCCCGCTATAAAAAGGTAAAATTACCTGCTTGCCGCTCCGAGCTGTAACGAACTGGTGTCCCAGTGAGTAGCTGCAATGAACGTTTAAAGAAACGTCGAATTAAACGCCTTTAAAGACGTTTAAAATTTTTTTTTTTTTTTTTTAAACGGAGCCAGCGGGAGGGGGGAGAAAAGGAGGGACCTGGCACCACCAGGTTTGCACTTGCTCAAAAGAGCCCTCAACCCCAGGCCTCAACAAAACCTAAGGATTAGGCTTGGAGGCCTAGCCAGAGCTGCTGCTGTGTGTGACCACCACCTGCTGAGATAGAGAACATACTGAGGAGTTTCCGGCAGCACATGACCACATATAGGGAGGCAAAAGTTTGCTCTCTATCTCCACCTGCTGGTAGATGGACACAACCCACCAGTCTATGGATTGATCAGCTTGATGATATGGAAGCGGAGGTTTGGAACGCTTCTTCCCTGCATTGTCCCGAAGAAGCGGAGCGGAGTCCTTAGCGGGTGGGGTCGGTGAAGCGATCCCCCCGCAGGAAATAGAAGTTTCTCTCTCCCCGCCTTCTACGACGCCTCCTTGCCCTGCAACTGCCCTGAGCGAGACGGGGTTTCTCTTGGAGCCCGGAAAGGGCTATCCTGGGGAGCCCAGAGGGGAGCCTGGCTCTGTAAAGATAACTGCAGCTGCAGAGGAGACGGAGGTGAGCCTGGGCAAGATCTGGCTGAAGTTATTGGAAATAGAAAAAACCTTGAGACAATCTTCGGATGAGGTAAAGACTTTGCATTTCAATGTACAGGAAGTGAAAGGCTCCCTAGATATGGCAAAACAAGATTTTACTTCAAAGATTGAGGCCTTAGAGAGAGAGACAAAGCAAACTGAAGATTTTAAAATGGCTGTGGTAAAAGACAATATGGAAATCAGAAGAAAACTGGAACAGATAGAGAATTTCAATAGGAGATTAAATCTCCGAATGTTGAATTTTCCTAGAATATTGGGAGAATCTCCAAAAGATATATTCCAGAGATATCTAAAAGAAAATTTAAATTTCCCCCAAGAAGTATTTCCTCCTTTGAATAAAATCTACTATATACCTAGTACGATGAAAAAAGTCGGGACAGAAAATTCTATTGATTTACAAAATGTCACAGCCATTTTGGAGCAAACAATTGAGGAATCACCTGAAAGGGGGACATTGATAATTTCCTTTGTATTTCAACAGGATTTAAACGCAGTAATGCGTCTTTACTTTAAATCTACTAATCGAGAATTTGCAGGCCAAAGGATCTGGCTTTATCCGGACGTGACTAAATCCACACAAGAAAAACGTAAAAAGTTTCTATCTATGAGGTCAAAAGTATTGGATATGGGAGGTTCTTTCCTCCTGGCTTACCCCTGTAAATGTGTCATCAGGTTGAATCAAGTTAAATATATATACTATATGCCTGATCAGCTTCAGACCTTCCTAGACACTAAACAACGATAGAGTAAGAGTTTATTGGGACTGACGGAACCAAAAAATTTTCATTTATATGTTTTGATTCTGTATATCTTCACTATTTCCTGCCCCCCCATTATTGGGGTCTAAGGAAGCCAATATCTGTCTTTATTTAGACAATTTGTTGAATTATTATTTTCCTTTTTTTTCTCATGTAATGAGTATTTAATGGCTGTATTACACTTTTGCAGTATGATCATTTCTGTAATAAGTATATAAAAAATTAATAAAAAATTATAACAATAAATCTAAATTCAAACTTATGTTTGTTAGACCAGGGAAACATTATGGGTAAGGTGAAACCTTTTTTGAAAGCATGGGCTCCACCTTAACCAGGGACAGAATAGAAGAAAACAGCATAGGGAGAAGGGACTTTGTGAGGGTAGTTAGTTTGGAAGAGAACAATGGAGTCGGCTAGGGGAAGAGAAAGTGGAGTGTTTTAGGCAGACTAAGGAGGAAATGTAATATTTAATATACTGTACCCCATATACAGCAACAATAACCCCACCAAATCCAACTTATTTGTATCCACCCAATCCACCCCAATATCATTCTCCATTATTCCTCACACCAGTTACCTCTTAACCCCAAGAGCAACTGCAAGACATGTACAAGTTCTTGAATTATATACAAAAAAAAAAATCAAGACACCATGCTGTTAAGATTTGTCTAACTAGCCTTCTGGAGTTACATGATCATAAAAGCATAATTCCAAAAGTTAATCAAGAAGTTTATTACATAGCCCCAGGGGCGTAGCTATGGGTGGGCCTCAATTTCAGCTCTGGCCCACCCACCCAAACGCACAGACACTGCCCGCCCACTTTTCCTCCAAGCCCGCGCCAGCACCAGCTCCCATTGCCGGCCATTGCTGCTTTTCGTATTGAGCAGCAGGGCTGGCGCTACAAAAAGAAAAAGCGCTCAGCTGACTGAGCTGAGCACTAATGACAAAAAAAAGTTGAAAAAAAAAAGCGCGGCACCTCCGCAGGCAGCCTTGAGGCATTGGCTGCTGGCTCTGCAGGCTCCTCCAGGGGCAGTGACGTAAGGAGCCTGCAGAGCCAGCAGCCAATGCCTCAAGGCTGCCTGCGGAGGTGCCGCGCTTTTATTTTCAACTTTTTTTGTCGTTAGTGCTCAGCTCAGTCAGCTGAGCGCTTTTTCTTTTTGTAGCGCTGGCCCTGCTGCTCAATACGAAAAGCAGCAGTGGCCGGCAATGGGAGCTAGGGCTGGCGCTGGCGGGCCTGAATCGGGATCGGGAGAGGGTTGAGCCAAGGCATCCAACCCGGCTGAGCGAGGATCTCTCTGTCTGCTGAAAAGCACGGGACTTTGGCAGTTGAGCTTGTCGTCATAAGATCCATTACGGGCTTGCCCCCATTTGGCACATATCTGCAGGAATACTTCGACTGCCAGCTCCCATTCCGCTGGATCGATTTGATGCCTGCTTAGATAATCGGCTTGCACGTTGCTCTGACCTGCAATGTGAGCTGCCGACAGAAACTGTAGATGCAGCTCGGCCCAGTGGCAAATCTGTTCGGCCTGCACGGCCAGCGCTCTGCACTGAGTGCCGTCTTGTCGGTTTATGTAGGCCACTGTTGTTGTGTTGTCCGACATCACTCTGACAGCCAATCCTTCCAGGGTCACTTGAAAGGCCAGAAGCGCCTGAAACACCGCTTTCAACTCTAGGCGATTGATGGACCACTCCGACTCGTCGGGTGTCCAAAGACCCTGGGCATGCTTCCCCTTGCAATGTGCACCCCAGCCCTTCAGGCTGGCATCTGTCACCACTAGGCACCAATCGGGGAGCGCCAGCGGCATTCCTCGCCGCAGCATGCTGTCTGAGAGCCACCACTCCATGTTGAGTCAGGCCACAGGGAGCCAAGAGAGTCTGCATTGATAATCCTGAGATACTGGAGACCATCGTTGAAGCAGGGAATACTGCAGAGGTCTCAGGTGCGCTCTCGCCCAGGGCACCAAAATCCAAGGTGGCCGTCATCGATTCCAACAGCTGGACAATGTTCCAAGCTCACAGGCGGGGCATCCTCAGGAGCAGACGGACCTGATTCTGATGCTTGCACCGCCTTTGCTCGGGTAGGAATACATATCCCGAGTCTGTGTCGAACCGTGCCCCCAAATATTCTAGAGATTGCGAGGGGGTCAGGTGACTTTTGGCTACACTGACGACCCAGCCCAGAGATTGCAGTACTGAGACCACTCTGGCTGTAGCTTGATGGCTCTCTGTTGCAGAGTCCGCTCTGATGAGCCAGTCGTCTAGGTACGAGTGAACCCGGATACCTTCTCGCCTGAGAAAAGCAGCTACTACCCACCATTACCTTGGAAAAGGTTCGGGGAGCTGTGGCGAGGCCAAAAGGCAAGGCCCGGAACTGGAAATGTTTTCCCACCCAGAAACTTCTGGTGCGGGGGCCAAATTGGAATGTGCAAGTAAGCTTCTTTCAGGTCCAGAGACGTGAGAAACTCTCCTGGCTGTACCGCCGCATTGACGGAGCGCAGGGTTTCCATGTGAAAATGCCACACTCTTAGGGACTTGTTTAATTCTTTTAAGTCCAGAATAGGGCAAAAAGACCCACCTTTTTGCAGCACTACAAAGTAAATGGAGTAGCAGCTGCAGCCAAAATCGGCGGGAGGCACCGGGGGAAACCGCCCCAATGTGAATCAAGCCTTGTAAGGTCTCCTCTACCGCCGCCCATTTGGCAGCAGAACCGCATCGGGACTCCACAAACACGTCTCTTATCGGGGCATCTAATTCTATTCGGTATCCTTCTCTGATCAGGTCCACAAGACCCACTGATCTGAGGTAATCTTAGCCCACTCCTCGAGAAAGAGGGAAAGATGACCCCTATAACAGGAATCGAGGAGGGGGCCAGCGCACCCTCATTGAGAGGGTTGCCCTTGAACTCCAGGTCTTGAGCCTGCTGCTGCAGAACGTTTGTCCGAGCGAAAGGAGTTCCTCTGCTGAAAACCGGCCACAAGAAGTGGACCCAGCAGAATGCCCTGGGTGGTACCTTCTAGTTTCACAGAAGCGAGGTCTATAAGAGGAGTGAACCGCCTGACCCTTGGAGGGAGGCCGCGGCCTATCCTCGGGTAAGTGCTGGGGTTTAGTATCTCCCAGGCCTTTCACAATTTTCTCCAACTCCTCACCCAACAGGAGAAGGCCTTGAAAGGGCAACTTCACCAACCTTTGCTTAGAGGCCATGTCCGCCGCCCAATGCCGAAGCCACAGAAGACGGTGAGCCGCCACTGCTACAGCCATCTGTTTAGCCTAAGCTCTGACAATATCATAAAGGGCATCAGCCAAAAAGGACAAGGCCGACTCCATTCGCGGAGCCACTTCAGACAAGGGCTCCGCTCCATCACCGGGCTGTTCCACTGCCTGTTGCAACCATGCCAGGCAGGCTCCAGCAGCATAACAACTGCATGCAGACGCCCGAATAGTAAGACCAGCATTTTCAAAGGACCGTTTAAGTGCTGATTGCAGTCTACGGTCTTGCATGTCCTTCAGGGCAACACCTCCATCAACTGGGAGGGTAGTTCTCTTTGTCACAGCTGTGACTAGGGCATCCACCTTAGGCATTGCAAAGCGAGCCAAATGCTCCTCACTCAGAGGGAATAATTGCCCCATAGCCCTGGAAACTTTCAAAGGTCCTTCGGGGTCAGCCCATTGAGCTGAAATAAGCTCTTGGATGGAGTCATGCAAAGGAAAGGCTCGAGCAGGCTTTTTGGTACTTGCCATCCTCGGATTTCCAGAGGAGGCCACGCCACTCCCAGGATCTTCAATAGAGAGGACCTGTAAGACAATCTGAAATAAGCGCTGGCAGCTCCTCGCGGTGGAAAATCCTCACCGCGGATGGATCATCTGGATCCAGTGGCCCTTCTGCACCTTACTCTGGTTCCTCTGGCCACGAGGGCCTGCCAGACCCCTCAGAGTCACCACATCCCAACCACGGGGGGTGCGCCACTCTCTGAAGGGGACTTTACCCTTCTGCGCTTCTCTTGCAGCCAGCTATCAGGGAAAAACACCTCAGAGGGCAATCCCATGCCTGCATCCACCGGAAAGGCAGTAAGGGGGACCGTAGAAAACCCCTGTGGCTGAGCTCTTTTAAGCATATATGCATTATGAAGCAATAATACAAAGTCAGGGGAGAAAAACTCGCCCTGGGCACCCGGTTCCAGTCCGGGGCTAGTAGCTCTTTGGCCAGCCTCAATTCGAGGGCCCCCATCAGTCTCCAGACCCTCCGCCTCAGCAGGGGTCGCGCCATGTGGTGCTTTCAAAATGGCGCCTGCTGCCAGCTCCACCGAGCGGGAAGAATCATCGCTCGCCATGCTCAGGCCGGCTCTTACACCTGAACAGCACGTTTTGCAGAGCCCCGCTGCTGATCTGCGCTTGCCACACTTGGAACAGCGCTTAACACTCTCTGCAGCCATCGCCAAAAAAACGGCGGACAATTCAAAATGGTGGCTTCGCGCCAAAACCGTCCCGCTCACGGGCCCTCCCCGGAGTCAGAAAACACTCTTACCTCACTGGACCGAGTATACAAGCTCCAGTCACACTGTAGAAACTGAAGAAAACCTCTTGCTTTTTTTTTTTTTTAAACGCTGTGAGGAAAGTAGAGAAAACAGCACAAGAGACAATCAAATCAACTCCGGAGGTACAGAACAGTAGGAAAGGCAGGGAAAGGCGAACCAATGTGCCTGCATCCACCAAGTATAGAGTGGGAAAGAGCAGGGAAAAGTGAAACTAATGTGCTCACATCCACTGGGGGGATGGGTAAAGCAGGGAAAGGGTTAACCTATGTGCCTTTAAAGTGAAGCTGCTATAGCCTCTAACACCCCGGCTAACAACTGGCAAGCCAGGAGCCACCCCCAGGCAGATTTTTTAAGGAGCTTGATCAAGCTGCAACCACCCTGCTTGGGGAGAAAGAGAATACTGAAGAGGCAGTGGAGCTAGCTGACCATGTGGCACTGTGAAATTTGAGTGCTCTCTATCTCCCCCTGCTGGTTGATGGACACAACCCATACGTAATGGCTTCATCTGCTTGATGACAAGGAAATTACCTATCTTTTATTGACCATTACTTTCACTTATTTTTGAAACTGACATTCTGTAGTTCCAGAAAATAATTATACATGAATATATTATAGTTCAGGCACTAAACTTGGATTGCCAAATGAAGGCTAACTCACTGCCTCCTTCCATGAAACCAGACAAACTCAATTTTATGAATGGGTAAGTGTTTTTACCTGCAATGTTATGCCATCTATAATACTTCCCATAGCCCATCATTACTACTAAAAAACAAAACCTATTTACAAAAATGTTCACAATTTCAGAAATTATGGGGAAATGTAATACAGCAATCATATAAGCTTTGCCACAGAAAGTCACTGTCAAGCTGAAAAACAAAGGAATATGTGACTTGCCACCCTGAATACAGAATGCTTCCAAATGATGGAGAAAATTGACTATGCTATTACTCAATTACATCTGTGGGATAAGAACAGAACACACCTTGGCCAAGGTCAATGTCAGTAAAAACAGTATCAAGCAAAGAAGCCTATGTATTGAACAACAGTTCTCTCCATTCTCCTTCCCACACTTCAGCCCAGTCAAAACCCATTTACAGATCAAACCATCATAATATTACTTTCATGTTATTTGGAGTTGAGTACACTATGGTCTCTTTGGTGAAAACTTATTTTAACAAAGCATTTATTGTATCTGAATTAATGCTGTAAGCCTCTTTGAGCATCATATGAAAAGGCAGGTTGAAATTATGAGCAGTCAAAATAAACACTCAAAACCACTGTTTCCTGCTTTATAAAAAAATCATTTAATATTTATTGTTCATATCTGTGCTGTTTCCCATTGTTTCTAGTATATGTCCCATTTTCTAGAAACGTCCTTCCATCAGCAATATGTAATTCCTCTTTTAACATGCATTTTTTGTTCAATTCTAACTTTTCTTCTACTTTTTTCATATAATTGAATGTTGTAAAGTAGAAACAAAGGAATATCACACACGGACAGATCATCTTTCTCCAATTTCATTTCTGCCTTTATGTACAATTCCCTCTAGAACTATTTTACTTTTATTTTTCTCTACTCCCATCACCCTTACAAATTTGTTTCACTGAGACTACAGTTCATTTTAGTACAGTGCATTTTTCCGACAGCTTTATAGCCTTGGAAGGTAGTCCAAATTTCCTCTTGTCCCTATTTTGGGAATGAATTAACAGCAGTCTTGATTTTCAAAGACACACTACATGAATTCTTCACTGTCAGAAATGCCAATGAATATTTATCTATCTAATCAGAGAAGAATTTATGCAATATATATATAAATATAAATTGGTGACTAAAGAGGAGAATATGAAATGACTAACAGAAGTGAAAGTAGGAAGCACTATGAACTGGCCAAATGTTCAGTAAGATAAATGGGAACAGAAGTGATTTCTTTTTTAAACTTGCATACCAGCCAATATGCTTGGAAGAAAAAATACATATAACCACACCTTTTAGTTTTTCTTTTTAAATGCACGTTGGAATTTCATTTCTTTCCCTCCAGTCTTCCCCATCTATCTTCCTGCATTTATTTATGACATTTATATCCCACATTATCCTGAAAATAAGCTTGAGTTCAATGTGGTTTACAGTTTAAATTAAAAATACAGAATTTGAATTTCAACAATAGTGAAGTAGAATGATGAAGTAGCCTATTGTAACAGATTAGCAAATAAAGTACAAATAGTGTACACATTGATTCACAATACAGAACAGACAAGACTATCAACTGGTTATTGTTATAGTAACTAATGTACTGATTTTTGGAATGAATTGGTGAAGAAACGAGTTTTTAGCAATTTTTGGAATTATAATTAGCTAGGCTGAAATATAATAGATTTTGGGAGAGAATTCCAACATTTGGGTCCAATATAGGTGAAATCAGCAGAAAGTACTGATTTATATATAACTTTTTTTTTTTTAAATTTGGTGGACGAAGTACGAGAGGGTTCCTGGCTATATGAAGATATTCCTATTAAATGGTTCATATGATCTGGAGCCAGTCCATGTAATATCTGGAATATAAAAGGTACACAGCTTGAACGAGATCCTGGCTTTAATGGGGAGCCAATGTAATCTAATTAACAAACCCTCAACTTTTTTTTGCAGCTTTCCCAGCCTTAGCTCCCTATATACTTGATCCAGGTTTGGTCTGGTGGTAGCTCTTTCGCCCTGATCATGATTGCAGTGCCAACTTCTCTCCAGCTCAGGCTAACAGCAGACACTTAGTAGCAAACTTTAAGGTCTGGGACCAGGGACTAGTGACCTGGAACCTGGGAATTTTACAGTCCTGAGAGGAAGTGTTTCTTTTTTTCTCTCTCTCTTTCTTTCTCCCTCTTTTTTTTTTAATGTATACAAACACACAAGCAGGTATTTCTGCATACAGGCCCTTTATAGGAGAGTAATTGTATAATTTTATAAGACTCCTTCATTTGTGTGGCAAGAATTTACACCAATTTTCTAAGTATGCACATATTTTCCCTTCACAAATGTTACCCACAGAAGGCACACACACAACAGACATACACATTTAAGCCTGCTCTTTGATATGCATAATTTCCCAACTTATTTTTTGCATGTATATTAAAAAAAAAAAAGCATGCATGTACATCGAAACTTTGTCCCAACTCCACCTACAAAATACCTCCACATAGGTCATAGAAACTCAGGCGTATACATTGAGCAATAAAAATAGACTATTTTTGTACTTAAATATTTTACTTGCAGAAATGCCTCTTAAAATTACCCCTCCCCACCCCAGAAGACAACGGCCATCACTTATACTCAGCACTTTATTTGGGTTATCAAATAACCCAGGCAAATCCTTACCAGAAAGGATATTCTGACAGGCATTTTGCTTTTTTTAGGATTTAGAACGTATTCATGTTGTAGGTTTTATCTACTCATTACCTGACAGAGCTTTATTTGGCCAATGAGAAATGAATCAAATGTTATTACCTTATATGGAGAAATGTGTGTGTCTGAAGGAAAGGCCAACATTCCCATCACCTGTCGGACTTCATCCAGCTGACTTCCCTCAGCCTGACTAAAATGTTTTCTTGCATGTCTGAGGAAAACAATTGGTATCACCTCAATAAATCTAAAATCATGTAAATGGATTTCTTCTTGAATGTTAAGCATATTTTGTTAGTGTGAGGACACAATTATGCATAAAGCAAACACTGGAATGTGTCTACCTTGACTCAAACCAAGTACAGCTTTAAATACAAGAAAATCAAGTACAGCTTTTAATACAAGAAAACAATGATTTAAAAGCATTTTGACTAGAAGTTATACTTTTCTTTTTCTTTATGTGCAGTATGTTTGACTACAATAATAGTACTATTAGCTTTGCATGTGAATTAGAGCAAGAACACTAAAACGAAGAAGTTATAGTACATGGCATACGACTTACCAGGGCAAACAGAGTTACAATTACCTAGACTGAATTCATTTCTGCACACCACTGTTTCCATGTAACATTTTGGGAGCTATGTACAGATAATGCCATATGTTAATTAAGATTCAGTGGTCACAGGGAGATAGATAGAAAACAACATATGCTATTTCTCATAAATTTAACACTGTCTTGGACCAGATGCTAAGTTAGTGTTGGCCAGCAGTGTCAAATGATAAATCTATAATATAAGGAGAAGACTATGTCCTATGTACTCATAAGAATTGACATACTGGGCCAAACAGAAGGTCTATCTAGCTCAGTATCCTGTTTCCAATAGTGGCCAATCCAAGTCACAAATACCTGGCAGAGTCCTGAAAAGTGGCAAGATTCCATTTTATTAGATATAAGTAGGTCTACCTTAATAATGGTCTATACACTTTTCTTTCAGCAATTTGTCAAAACCTTGTTTAAACCCAGCTAAGTTAACAGCTTTTACCACATCTGCCAGCAACAAGTTCCAGAGCTTAACTATGGTACAGATGATCAAAAGTACCATAATGTTCCAAACAGCGCTCTAAAATTAGCGCCAGAACAGCATGGGGCAATAACGCCCCTATGATCAAAGCTAATACAATGCAAATTTATGCGCGTTATTAGCTCTGATCATAGGGGTACTTCTGTATGCATCCAAACCACAATCCTCCCGCAGTTGTCTGACAGGTCCAGGCAAAAAAAAAAAAAAAAAAAAAAAGCCCAGACCTGTCAAACATTCCAAGGGAATAGAGGTCTGGTGGACCTCCAGATCCCCCCACAGAAAAAAAAACGAAGCAATGTGACACCCCCTAACAGACCAGATAAGCCTGACCCATCCCCAACACCCCCCCCCCCCCGCCAGGAGAGCCCAACCCTTTCCAATAGAATAGAGGGCTGGACCTCCCTCAGTGTTCTAGCAACCCTCCTGAACCCCCCCCCCCCCCCCATGTACCTTCAATGACAGAGGAGAGATGCGCTGGGCAGGGCTTCCCTACCACATAAGAGAGAAACTCCCTTATATGGTAGGAAGGCCTCATCCAGCACATCCCAGGATGCACTGGGCAGGGTATCGACATTTTAGAGATGGCGCTGGAAGGAGTAGGGAATGCTACTCCCTCCTCTATCATTGAAGGTACAGGGTCGGGAGCTCAGGGGGGGGGGGGCTGAGGTCCAGCCCTCTAATCATCGGGAGGGGGGGCCTTCTAGCATGCAAATGCATGCTGTTCCTCATTCCTCCTAAATGCTCTGCAAACCCCAACACCAGTTCTGAGCTGGCGTAGGATTTATAGTGGTAGCAGCACCCTAGTTTGGCACGCTGTCCCCTGAGAATTGGGGAAGAATACAGATGTCCCTATTTAGCATGTATCTGAATGCTATTTCCAATCAGACATGGCGAGTTCTGATCCTGGAGTGCAGGCAAACGTGGGGACTAGTCAGGTGCTAATGTCCTCTAGCGTCTGCTTTTCATTATCTGGGCCTATATGTAGAGAGAAAAAAATACTCTGAAGTTACTAAGTAGACATTTAAAATAAGTCAGTTTTGGTGCTGGGGGACCTATAAAATCCTGAACAGAGTGGAACAGGTAAATGAAGTATTTTTGCGGCTCAATCTTAACCCTTCTAAGACAAAGAAAGGGACTCCATACCTGATCTTCACCAATCTTCCAAGCAAAAAGCAAGGGGGCTCCAAGTTTCCCCAACCCCCCATCAGAAAAAAGCCCACCAGAAATCCATGTCTCTCCTCCTCCCCAACCCAAGCCTCTTTCCCTCCTCCTTGACAGATAGCTGTCTACCATAAGCTCTTGGGTTGAAAACAGGAGCAGAAGAGAACCCCACTGCTTTCGTGGTCTGAAGCTCTCAAACACAAAGAGAGCACCAGTTGATCTGACATTCATTTGCTCCATATGTGCAGGGCAAAGGAGAGTAAATTACTTGAATCAGGATCTTCAGCGCCAACAGAGGAGCAGCAACTGTGGACTAGTCATGCCTTGAAGATTATTTACAGCACACTTTGACCCTGATGCAGTAAACGCTGCATTAGAAGATTGCATAGGCAATTGGAGGGATGCAAGCATAGGTTAGAGACTGTGCACAGATCTTTGGAGTGGAAGGATAGTTACAATCAGTCTGTAGCATCCTTTATCACTCCCACCACCCAGTGGAAGTAGGTAGGAGGGGAGCAGAGAAGTTTTACATTCTCCTAGCTACTGCAGCAGAATTGTTTTCCACAGTAAAAAAAATTAACAATAAAGGCCCTGCTTACTAAGCCGCACTGCAGGTGCGCAAAATTTTTAGCACGCACTGTTACATACACCCGTAGGAATATAATGGGTGTCTATCGTTAACGTGCACTAATTTTTTGCATGCACTAGAAAGTTAGCATGCCTACAGCGCAGCTTAGTAAACAGGACCATAAGGGTTTACGTCCTTTAGTATATACTGAATTAAATTCACATTAATACTTTTTTAATGTGCTTTATGTAACAAAGGAAAGTCCCATAGCCTACAAATTACTTTGATATGCTCCACTCTAGGTATGAAATTTTTATATATATTGATATATTACACTTTAAAAAAAAAGTTTGTTTTGTATTTATTCTCTTGTGCTTTTATTTTAACCACTGGGTCTTTATGGGGAAAAAAAGCAGGTTATAATTTAAAAAAATGAAATTGATTTGCTAAAAACAAAAGGAAAAATATTGCAATCATTTCCAGAATTCCCAAAGTTCTACATAAATTTACTGCTAATGCTCACCGTAGCACTTACTTTTTATAACTACCATGATGAACTAGTATATTTTAATAAGATTTGCTTCCCCCCACCCCCACCCCCAGCTCACATGAATTGTATCTTCAGAGAATCTCAGCAGTCAGTAAAGGAAAGCTTTCAAACATTAAAACACCAGCTGTGTTTCCATAAAATGTCAGGCCTCCTTGTTCCACTGGCACAGCAAACAGCCTCTCTGCTTTCTAATGGATTCCTGACCTTTTTATTGCTCCATAGACACAATACTAAAAGAATCCTGCTGCAGGATCTTAACACAAGCACGCTAATAAAAAAAGGGAATATGATTTGCCAAAAGCAAGAAGAAACATTAAACTACCATTAAACTACTGAACACCATCAAATCTTAAAACATTTTACATACTTGATTACAATAACCAGATGCCATTTAATTTACTTGAATGTACAGAAATAAAGGTTAATAAATAAAATCAAAGGAGATATCTTCTTATTGGACTAAATAAATTTTTGATTAGCTTTTGGGAGCTAGCATCCTTTCCTCTTTGCTACTGAAAGCTAGTCAATTAGTGTATATTAAAGCTAGACCAATAAAAAGGTTTTGCATTATTCTATTTAGCTTTTATTAATGTTTGTCTTTATTTCCATATGTAAACCACTATAAAAGAGACTACATCGTTAAACACCTTTACAGACCTACCAAGTCTCCCACATTCAGTGGGAGACTCCCACTTTGGTGGGAAAGTTTCCCGTTGAGTCACTTCCTGCCACCACTGTGCTACTTTTCCCGATGAGCAGCAGTGGCCATGGCAAAACAACAAAACATGGAAGCGCGGGGCCATGGCAGCAGCCTTCAAAAACACGCACTACGCTGTCGGCTCTGCTCCTCTGCCCTCGCCAGAACAATGTAGGAGGTGCTAAAAGAGAGCAGGGGGAGAAAATGGTAGAAGAGTGGGGAGCTGGTTGGAAGAGAAGTACAGAGAGACGAGTGCAAAGATGGGGAGAGAAAGAGGGGACATGGAAAAGGGCAGGACAGAGAGAAGCTGCTGGGGAGAAAGGGGGAGACCTTGGCTAGACAGAGAGAGAAAAATGAGATACACTGGAAGAAGGGAGAGAGAGAGACCCTGGATGGAAGGATGGGGAGAGGAAGAGGGGAGATGGATGAAGGATGGGGAGAGGAAGAGAGAAGCTGCTAGATGGAAAGGGGGAGAGGATAGAGTTAGTGAAACACTGGAGAATAAGGGGCATGGGGAGTACAAGAGTGAGGAAAATATGAAAAGACATACAGTAGATGAAGTAAAAAGAGGGAAATTAGACTGGAAAAGCCATAGGTAGATGATGTAAAAAGAGAAATTAAAGATTGGATAGTAAGAATGAATTAAAACTGGAGGCAGAAAAATAAGTTAAAGAATAGGGAGAGAGAAAAATGACAAATGGACAGGAAACGCTGGCGAGACAGTTAAGAGAATTTGAAGGAAAGCAGAATCAAGAGACTGGGACCAACACAATTAGAAAAAGTAAATGGACAGACAACAAAGGTAGAGAAAATAATTTTATTTTTAATTTACGATAAAGTAATGTGATAGCTGTGTTAATAAATGCAATAAAATATAACATAGAAAATAAGGTGATACCTTTATATTGGACTGGTTTTAATACATTTTTGATTAGCTTTCACACACCAACACTTCCTTCCTCAGGTCAGGAGAGGATACCATAACAGCAGTATACTGTTCTGACCTGAGGCAGGAGGTTTTGGCATCTGAAAGTTAATTGAAAAAGGTATAGGGCTAGTACAATTTAAACGTGTTATCTTATTTTCCATTGTCAAGTGCCTGAACTGAGCATATGCGGGGGGGGGGGGGGGGGGGGGGGGGAGGGGAGATTGGCGGTTGAAGCACGCTGCTGAGTGCTGCACTGCTCAAACATTGTAGGAGGCTCATATAGTGAACCTCTTCAACTAGTGCGGCTTGGACAGCTCCGCCAGCGATTCATCCAGTGCTACAACTTTGGAGTGGGCTTAAGCTCAAAGCAAGGGGGGCCAAGGCCCCTTCACGGTTATGTCCCTGGGGGGAACAGATGTTGGATGGGGGGTTTGATAGAATGAACAGAAAACACTCCCTCTTACCATCCCTGCTGTCACAGATGTAAATAAAATATTTTTTGGAGTGGCCGTGGGATTGAGGTATGCCAGGGGGCAGAGCCATGAGGTAGAGTGGGTGGAGCTAAGGCAGAGTGAGGCGGGGCTGGGGTTACTAAAATCTCCCTCTCAAAAATCGGGACCCCCCTTGGCAGCTCTGCCTTTAAAACAGAGAATGTGAAATGTTTTGTTGTAACATAGTGAGTGACTGCAGATAAAGACCTGAATGGTCCAACCAGTCTGCCCAACAGTCACATTTATTATCAATTCAAGATTAAATCAACAATGAATATGAGATTATATAATTGATCATCATCTTTCTTTGGAGTTTCTGGGACACAGACCATAGAAGTCCACCTGGCTCTGCCCTTGTGTTACAATTATTGGAGTTGCCATCAAAGATCACTCCAGCCTATCCAAATCTGTCATGTCATTTCCAAGACAAAGACCATAAAAGTCTACCCGGCATTGTCCTTGCATTCCAAATTACTAACATTTCTGTAGAAGCCCTCTCCAGCCCATCCTAAACTGGACTGCAATATGAAGGACAGATCATACAAGCCAGCCCAGAACTGGCCTTAGTTTTTACAGCCAGAGTTGCAATCTAAGCACCACTTGACATGCAAACACATATGCAACCCTTTAAGTTTGAAATAGATAATTTTGTTACAAATCTAATACAAAATACAATACTGCAGGACTAAATAGTAATTCAAGAGTGCATTATCTTAATTTGCTATTTAAAAAAAAAAAGAATTAAACTTAGCGTTAAGACACTAGCCTACCTAAACCAAAAAAAATATTAAACAAGTAGATTTCATTTCAGGCTGCATTAGGAGTGTCAAACTATACAAAAGCAGCTTTCCTTTTAACTTTCTTCATTGGGCCCAACATGTGAGCAAACTTTAAAAATTGACTATTTGGAATTAGTTGATAGCCAGATGGTTTTTTTCAGTTGTAGACCATAGGAGCCAGTTTTTCAAAATGATTCAATGACCCAAAAGAAATTACCCCTCCCTAGACACACTGAAGGAGTTTGTTGTCACGTCTGTGGCCGTGACCACCCTCAGACTTACCTTATTTCTGGGGGTCAGCTTTTAAGCTGGCTTCTGCCTATCCTTTCTGGAGTAGTTTTCCTTCTGTGTGCTGGCTGCTTCCAGCATGGCTCTAGTTACACCACTCTACTGCACCTGGGGGTGCTGCCTGAGTTAGCTCTACCTCTGTCTCCAGCCTGGCTCTGTTTGCTCCTCTGTGCTGCACCTAGGTATTCTAAGTCTCTCTATGTTCTGTGTGCGCTCTGTCTGCTCCTTGGTTTGTGCTCCTCTCACCCGCTGGTGGCCAGAGCCAGTGGCTGCCATAGTTTGTCTTGCTGTTCCTACCCATTCCAGACTTTAGCCCGGTTTGGTCCGGTTCTTCCAGGCTGCCGGACTTGTCTCTCTTGTTTGTGCCTGGACAGCCTCCGTAGTTGCTTACTGATGGCTGCAGCTTCTCCTCAGGTGTTGAAGGGCTTTATTAATCACTTAGAAACTGCAGCCTTTGCATCGTCTAAGGTCCCTGGTATGTTAGAGTGCTCTGAGCACTGCTACCTTGTCCAGTTCAGTGTGAGTTTCTAGCTTGTTACTAATAGCTTGGGCATAGCTTTTCTTGTTGACTTGTGTACAGCTTTACTAGTTCTCCTGTGTGTTGTATTGGGTGAGTTCCCAGCGTGTGAGTAGTTAGTTTGGGTATAGCTTTGCTTGTTAGCTTGTGTACAGCTTTCCTAGTTCTCCTGTGTTTTGCTTAGTGTGTGTTTCTAGCTTGTGACTAGTTAGCTTGGGCATAGCTTTCTTGTTAGCTTGTGTACAGCTTCACTAGTTTTCTTGTGTGTGTTTTCCTTTGCTTCTGGAGCTGCAGCCCTAGTCCTGTCCACTGCCAGTACTCCTTGCTACTGGAGCTCCAGCCATAGTCTTGATACTTGACCTGACCATTGCCTGTATCTGACTACTCTCTGCCTGCTGCCTGACTCGACTACTACCTGAACCCGGATATTCTCTGCCTGTGGCCAGACCTGACTATTGCCGGAACTCGGACATTCCCTGCCTGACTGCCTTGCTTTCGCCTAGGTGCCGGGGGGCACTTCTGTATCCTGATTCCTGTTGTTCCTGCTTGCCAGTTCCAGTTCCGGTTTTCCTGTAACCCCTGCCAGCTGCCCGAACCTGAGGGCTCAACTCTCGGGGAACGGTGGCTAAGCGTAGGTGAAGCCTAGGTCCAGTGTGTTCCTGTCCAGCGGGTTCCGGTCCCGTGTGTTCCAGTCCAGTGTGCACCCGTCCGATGTGTTCCAGTCCTGTGTATTCCAGTGCAGAACTCCAGTCCGGGGTTCCAGTCCAGCCTTGCCTCGTCTCTGCTTTGAAGGTGACCTTGCCTGCCACTGCCGCTCCACGGTAGTGGTCCAAGGGCTCACAAACCCAGTGCTTCCAGGGAAGAAGCCTGACATTTGCTCAACGCTGAGGGTGCTCAAGCACCCACAGAGCTGGCTCCTATGCTCCAGAGATCTTTATTTTCAAGGTAACTACAATATTCATCAACATGCTATTCAGAACAACTAGGTGCTCTTTGCACAGAGTACACATATACGACGTCTCACCAACTGGGAGATAAACATGTGACTGTGCAAAAGACTGAATAGCCCCCATCTTGCTTCTGGACTGCTGCCTGCATCATTATTGGTGATTAATTAAGTTGCGAATGGAGTGGAACCATGTAAGTTAAGTCCCCTAAGATATGCTAGGCTATGCTATTATTTATTTTTTTTATTATTGTTATTAGTAGGTACCCCTCTATGAATCTAAGTAGACTATTTCTAAGACCTAATTGCTGGCTGATAGAGGTGCCCTAATTACATTTGTAGCCTCCTACTTGGTTCAAGCGTCTATAAATCAGAGATCAGGCCAAGCGGGTAGGAGTGAATTAAAGTCTAAACGAGGCTTTCTGTGCCTATTAGCTGTGCTTTATACCGATACTATAGTAACTTTCAAACAGCGCCCTTAAATGCTAGCCTACGTAACTGTGACAGGCACTTTATATACTAAGAAAAAACTATTCCTTAAACTCCTTTGCTAAGTGATCAGAGTAACTTAAAATAAAGTACCTGATGTTACCTATTTAACTGCAAGTCTACTTTTCTCCAAGTTTAAAAACAAATTTCTCAGCAAATTCTTACCAGTGAAGATCTCTCCCTCTCTGTGAGTCCTCTACAGCACCTCTTCTGGACTGAGGGGAACTCAGCCCTGCCTTACTTATGTGTTGCTTCCTTGATGATTCACACTGTTTTGATGTTCAGTCTCCTGAATTCCAAGTTCAACCCAAGAAACTCAAAGTGCTGAGGAGGAACAGAGAAGCGTCCTGTTCCTGGATTGATGTTTCAGTATTAGGGCAGACCACACATGAGGCTCCCTCAATACTGACCACAATTACTTGAGTAAGCAAAGCAGCAAGCCATAAAAGCACATATGATATCCCAGTGGATACTTTTTGCTGTTTTACAATAAAGGACATCAGATTTCTTGATACAGCTTGTTGTTTTGTTTCCTGGATGATTTTAAGAGCCAACTATACTTTTTTTTTAGTCCACGTCTTTAGTGCCATTGAACTGTACCAAACTTTTGCTTGGAGACAAAGATAACTTGAAGTTTTAATTTTCAGAGACTGATGGCCTTTGAATAGATGCCACAATGACTGCCATCATGCTGTAGCCCTAAACAATGGATGAACACTTTATGATTTGTTAGTAATGGAGATATATGTCTTGCTAGGGATAGTATTTGAAGCTGCTAGTTATCTCCTAAGATAGAGTGAAAAAAACTGTTTTTTGTAAAAACAATTCTTTTACTATAAAAGGACCATCTTGGGACAAAGCACACCTATATATTGAAGAAAAAAAGGATCCCAGCCTGGCACTTGTTCAGAAAAAATTGAAACCTAAAAAAAAGCTACAAAAACTATTAAAAAATATAAACCAAAGTATTGAAAGAAAACAATTTAATACAGCAACCATGAAAACTGTCTAGGTCTTGCTACAGAAGAAAACGCTTCCAACTGCTACAGCAGACAGATGAACAAAAGTAGCGAGTGTGCAGGAAATTCCACACATGCCATTAAAAGCTTTTCCAGAGCTTGAGACCATCCACAGTGTTGCCACTGGATGATATCACCCAATTATGTGGATGATATATGTCCTGATTTTATTCAGGGAAGTATTAAAATGCTTCAGCGAAAAAAAAAAACCCCACTCAAGTCCTGATCTTCTCTATGCCTTAGTACTCCTGGGGAAATTCTGCACAATTGCAAAGTACAAAATGTTTGCACATAGTATTTTATGTTTAACATACAAATTTGGCCTGAGACCCAGAAGTGATGTGGCCATAAGAAATGGATTAGAGAAGCACTGGCCATAGTCCACAGTCTAGAAAGTATTTTCTAGTGTGTTGATTCATGTGTGCTGGGAGTAGTGGGAAGACAGAAAGCAAGCTGTATGTTTGACAGTAGGAAGGATTACTGAGCCTGAGTAAAAGAAAAAAGGTGTGACCTGATCTAACCTAGAAAAGGGAGAAGAGAGCAATGAAGGTGAGGAAGACAGCAGACTGGGGGATACAGCCAGGGGTGAGGAGGTGTTAGCTATGGGTGAAGAAAGGGAAAAGGAGAGCTGGGGGAGGTCAAGCCTAGAAACAGTAAGACTTAAGGAAAAGGGCAGAAGTTTGAAGGAGAAACTTTCAAGATAGACAGGGGTTGGGGGGGAGGGGGAGAGAAGATCTTATGATCAACTTTCATAATATTCCTGAGGGAATTCTGAATAAAAAAATAAAAGCCTGCATCTTTGTATTACAACTTTTCTGCACCAAATTTTGTTAACTATCACTCACAGTGATCATTCAAAGAGACTACAGAATTCAGAACTTATTCTGTATACAGTTTTTTTTGTTTTTTTTTCAAAGATGTGTAAATCTCACCCAGGAGTAACATTCACATTTCTGGATATGAACAATCAGCATTCCTTGTGGATGACTTACAACACAATGGAATGGTTACCTTGCAGTATATGGGAGAGGGATGTCTAATGATTAAGGCAAAAAATTCAAGATTCTCTCTGGGTGAACTATATTGCAACAGGGTAAAGTGAGCCTTGGATTTGTATACTGCCTAAAGGAATGTATTTGATTGCTTTCTAATTCCAGATTTTGCATTTCTTTGGGCATTAGGGAGACTATTCTGTCCAATACTGTTAGCACATGGGAACGCAGTAATCTCTTATGGCACTTGGTCCATTAATGAGGTGGGGGATCTTTGAATAGTACTGAGCGGGGACCCTCATTGCGCTGTTAGGGGCTCTACTGCAAAAGCATTCAATGTCTATTGTGCGCAAGGGAATTGATTGTGTGTGTGTGGGGGGGGGGGAGTTTTCTTCTGGCTGATGTCATGTCCCGGGTGGGGGATGGACACCCAGGATATGAGTCTCTAACTATGCAATGAGTCTCTAACTATGCATTGATCTGACATCTACACCTCAGGGTTGGGTCTATGTCGGCCTTCTGTGGTAGCTGTATAGCAACGTGGACCATGGAAGGTATTACCTCTCGGAAGGGCACAAAAATCTTAACAGCATTGTGGCAGCAGGGAGTGGACATGGACTGTCTCCAAAAAACCAGACTGAATGATCTTGAGCACCAGAAATTATGGAAGTAATGGGTGGGGGAAGTTTATTTTGCGTCCTTTGGAAGTAAGCGTGGAGGGTAGCGGTCCTCTTTAGTAAATTCTTGGCTTATTCGGTTGAGGAGATTGCTAAGGACAATCATGTTGATATCTACTATTGAAACTTTGTTTGCAAGGTAGTGAAATTCTTCTTTTAGAACTCTATGGGCCCACTCCTTATGACCCCAACTTCTATCAAGCACGCCTGGACCTGTTGTATCCATAGTCAGAGAAAGAACTTATTCTCACATGAGATATGAATCTGCTGCTGGACCCAGATCTGGACTACTTGGTGGCGCCTACCTTTCTTCTACTACTACTATTTAGCATTTATATAGCGCTACAACTGCTTACCTGCTCACCCAAGCCAGGGGGATGTTTAAAAGGGTGCAGATGTTGCATTGAGAGATTTCATCACTATTGGCAGACCTCACGAAGATGTTCAGTGAGAGAGATGAGCTCTCATTGCTATTACGGTAAGTGTTGACATTTTTCAACATATCTAAGCATATTGCCAGTAGCATATCGTAGTAGTCACACAGATTGCATGTTTTTTTTCATAACTATACCTTTTGATATGATCATTTTTTTAAAATATTGACAATGATTTGTTCTGCACATAACATTTGGTGCAACTTCGGAAGGTTTTTTGGTGGCCAATGATGAAGAGTTGATCTTATCAATCTGTTCAGCTCTAGAGGATTAATATTGTCCTGGAGCTCTTTGAGGCCTTTTTCCTTCCTAAATCATAGTGAAGATACGAAGCCATGACTGCTACTTTATGAGTAATATACTTGACACAATTTCTGTCTGTGGGAAATCATTTGATTATATTGTAAGAGACTAAACATGCTTATCCATGAAAACATTTACCAAAGTACAATTTATCAGAAATACCACTTTTATAAATTTGGTAATAAATTGGGCGAACTCCTAGCTAGAGTTATAAAAACCTGGGGGAGGGGGGGGGGGCTCCAGAGTGGTAGCTTCCTTGCAGGATGCACAGAGCTAAGTAGTTACTCGACCAGAGTGTGCAGGATTGGATGAACTTGATGTACCGCCTTTCTGAGGTTTTTGCAACTACATTCAAAGCGGTTTACATATATTCAGGTATTTATTTGTACCAGGGGCAATGGAGGGTTAAGTGACTTGCCCAGAGTCACAAGGAGCTGCAGTGGGAATCAAACTCAGTTCCCCAGGATCAAAGTTCACTGCACTAACCACTAGGCTACTCATCAAGAGTTGAATGCTCCTCTGCAAGCCAAAGAGATATGCTTAGCTATTAAACAGTTGTGTAAATATACTGCCCCAGGACCTGATGGTTATTCTCCAGAATTTTATCAAATGCTTGCGCCTACACTGGTGGGCCCATTACTAGCATATTATGAGGAGAGTCTTGACAAAGGGTCTCTCTCGTCTTACGCCAACGCGGCATCGATTACACTGATACCGAAACTGGGAAAAACCAGCATGAGTTGTGATTCATACCGATCGATCTAAATGTCGACAACAAATTGTTGGCATGGATTCTGGCCACTAGACTGTTGCGAGTTATACAGAGGATAATAGGTGATCATCAAGTCGGTTTCCTCAGAGGCAGATATTCAGTGGTAAACTGCACAACTGAAGGGTATACTGGGAATAGTGGTAGGACTAGATGCTATGAAAGCTTTTAATTAATTGGTCCTTTTTCAACTTTTACAGTTTGTAGGCTTTTTGGGCTGGTTTTATAGTGCCATTTTGTCTGCTATATACTAATCCAACAGCGGCAGTGATGGCTAATGAAGCCTGCTCAACGTCATTTCAAATCCAGTCTGGAACACAACAGGGCTGTCCACTTTCCCCACTCTATATGTAGCCATTGATGAATACGATTCTTCTGGGCCCAGATATTAAGGGGCTTCCTTTGGGGTCTACACATATGAAAATTCTGGCTTACATGGATGATATGTTGCTCACCTTATCTGAGCTTAAAACCTCGCTAGCTAGCTCTTTAAGTGCAATAGAAGAATTTGAATTCTATGCCAGGCTGCAGCTTAATTTGTCCAAATTGGTAATCCTCCCTTTATGGAAGTTCGTCATGATTGGTGAGGAAATACTAATCTACAATGGGCAGATCGACAACTGAAGTATCTGGGTGTGTGGATCCCATGTAATTTGACACTGGTACTGCATGTTAATACAGATCCACTTTTAGAACTCACGGCCCATACCTTAAGGAAATGGCAGCACTTTCCATTTCCCTAACGGAGCAGATTGCTTTATATAACATGGTCATACTGAAATGGTTGTTATTTTACAGATGATGCCGATTGTTTTGTCTGTAGCGCAGTATCGCTCTATTGGTCGTTTCTTGCATACATTTCTCTGCCGGGGAAATTAGTTAGACTGCCAATGGCAACCATTTTCAAACCTAAGGCTAAGGGTGGTTTGGGGTTATTGAACCTACAGCTCTTCTCGATAGATACGGAATGAGACACATAAATGACTGGTTCTGTGGGCCTCTGATTTTTTGGCACACTCTGCAGAGATTACTTTAGGTAATCCGTGGCATTTCAGTTATTTATTACATGTGCATCGACTGTGGGCGAGCCCTTCAAATGCCTATGCTCTATTCTATGTTCCCTTACGAAACATTTGGTGATCCATGGGGAGACTTATGGTTAGAGAGGTTTGTACGACACCATTATTTCCAATTTATGGCAATGTGGAGTTAACACCTAGGGAAGAGGGCTCGGTGTTTACGCCTTCGACCAAGAAAGGGGTGGTGTATCTACTACATGCAATCATGGATCAAGGAACTATGCAATGCAATCTCACAGATTTGCAATGGACGTATGGGCTGTGCAACCAGTTCTTCTGTCAATATTGTCAGCTAAGGCATCATGTGACGTCACTCTCAGCTGGGGCCCTCTCTGCATCCGTTCATTAACAACTAGAAGAAACTTATTGGCTTATTGCACAGCATGCTGTCCCTATGAAATGCTATCATAAATTTTTACAAGATGCAAAGCACAAACTTAATTATATATTTTTTTTATTTTTGTTACATTTGTACACCGCGCTTTCCCACTCATGGCAGGTTCAATGCGGCTTACATGGGGCAATGGAGGGTTAAGTGACTTGCCCAGAGTCAAAAGGAGCTGCCTGTGCCTGAAGTGGGAATCGAACTCAGTTCCCCAGGACCAAAGTCCACTACCCTAACCACTAGGCCACTCCTCCTGGAATGTGGATTTAGGAATACAACTTACAGCCTTCTTGCTTGCGAGTCTCTCATTAAATGTACATTACATGGAGAGTTATGGTATACGTTTTTGCAGTGACTTTACACTTCCCCAAAGAGCTTTTCTAGCTAAGCTGAGTTCTACGGCCTGTTTGAAATGCACTCATACTCCTGCCACAGTAGGCCAAATGTTTTGAAATTGTTTAAAGGTCCAGGACTTTTGGTTAGCAGTCATGAATCATGTAACATATCTATGGTACTGCACATGGAGTCCAACTCCTTTATGCTTATTTGGTAAGGTCAATTATGCACTGCCAGCGTCACAAGACTGTGTAGGCTTTATCAAGCGTTCCATCCTCATAGGTAAGAAACATATTTTGAACTGTTGGCTGTCAGATGAGGCTCCGGTTTTGGACCACTGGCTGGCTTTAATGCTACAACTGGCAGCCATGGAATTTATTTGTTGAATTTGTACCCCACATTTTCCCACCTATCTGCAGGCTCAATGCGTTTGCCCAGTCGGTGGATAACAAATACCAAGTTGTATAGTGATCGTATGAGGTATAAGTGGAGGGTCGGAATGGATGAAGATTGTGTGATGTCCTGTTCGATCATAGTCATGCTGTGTTGGTAGGTGAAGAGGGTTACATGGGGTCGCTGGGGTAGGCCTTTTTGAAGAGGTAGGGTTTTAGTGATTTCCTGAAGTTCAAGTGGTTGTGGATTGTTTTCATAGCTTTTGGGAGCCCATTCCATAGTTGTGCGCTTATGTAGGAGAAGCTGGCTGCGTAAGTTGTTTGTATTTCAGTCCTTTGCAATTTGGGTAGTGTAGGTTTAGGTAGGATCTTGACAATCTGACTTTGTTTCTTATTGGTAAGTCTACAAGGTCTGTCATGTATCCTGGGACTACGTTGTACATGATTTTGTGGACTAAGGTGCAGATTTTGAAGATGATCCGTTCTTTGATTGTGAGCCAATGCAACTTTTTCTCGGAGGGGTTTGGCACTTTTGAAGCATGTTTTGCTGAATATCAGCCTGGCTGCTGTATTTTGGGCGGTCTGAGTTTTATGAGATGTTTTTTTGCAGCCCGCGTAGATTCCGTTGTAATAATCTGCATGGCTTAGGGACCATTGATTGTATTAGGTATCAAAAGTTGCTCTGGGAAGAAAGGTTTTAATCATTTGAGCTTCCATATTGAAAAGAACATTTTCTTTGTACAGAGTTTACTTGGCTCTCGAGGTAAGGTTGCAATTGAGTGTGACACCGAGTATTTTCAAACTGTCCGAGGTAGGGAGGGTATGTCCTGGAGTATTTATGGCTGTGGGTTTGTATTTGTTATGGAGAGGATGAGGCAATGTGTTTTTTGGGTGTTCAGTTTCCGTTGGAATGAGTTTGCCCAGGAGTCCATGATGTTAGCTATCGTTGATTTGTTGGTTATTTCTGTCAACATCATGTCTGAAGGGGATGTAACATCATCTGCGTAATTGAAGGGGTTAAGGCCTCGGATGGATAAGACTGTACTAGTGGAATCATCATCATGTTGAAGAGTATTGGTGATAATGGTGATCCTTGAGGTACTCCGCAGACTGCTTTCCACGGTGGTGATATGTTTGACTTTGATTTTACTTGATAAGTTCAATGCAATGGCATTGAATAAGTTCAATGCAATGGAACACTGATAAGTTCTAATGCAATGGCATTGAATAAGTTCAATGCAATGGAACACTGATAAGTTCTAATGCAATGGTATTGAATAAGTTCAATGCAATGGAACACTGATAAGTTCTAATGCAATGGTATTGAATAAGTTCAATGCAATGGCACTGATAAGTTCTAATGCAATGGCATTAGAGATATGGACTCTACTCCAGGACAGAAATTTTGGATGTCGCTGTCATCTGAGGCACGCACTTGTCTTTTGAACTGCTAGGTGGGATTGAGAGAATAACCAGTACCAGAATGAAATTTACACAAATATATAGTGGGATGGGTTGGAGGGAGGGTGGGCTGTTTGTTCCTTTTTTATATTTTTGATTATACTCCGTCATTTTGGTTGTATTTGTTAATATACTCTGCTGCTGACTGATGAATAAAAATGAGTTAAAAAACAAACAAATTTTAATAACAAATGGAGGGGTAACTAGGTGGATATAGACCCAAATGCAAAAAGCTTTAGAATATTTTAAATACAGAGATTATAATTAAACCAGTCAACAGGGGGAAAAGCAGACCAAATTCGGCCTACTGGGATCTCAATCTGTTCTTCAGAAAGTTTAACCTCGTTAACAATCCTATTATTTGAAATAAGATTCTCATTATTTAATTTGGACTGAAAATAAACAGCCAACTGAGGGCTAGATGCACTAAACCTTAATGACCCTCTAACAACCCTTTAACGAAGGAAATTCCTAACCGTTGCATGCATTAAAGGCCTTTTTCCTACGAAGCAAGCAGCTAACGAAAACGGAATGCAAAGGAGAAACTACCATTGAAATGTGGACAATTCGGAATGCACTAACCATACCGATGATTGCAACGAATCATTTACCGTCAGAAATTTTACGTGTGCTCAGACCTGTCGTTAAGGCCTGAGCTATCATCTCCCCGCTGCCCCCTGCACCATAAAAATCCAAGCCAGCATGTTTAAAAAGAAAAGTGAGATACAAACACAAACACGTGGCTCTCCGCTTTCCCCTGCATCATTACAAAACAAAACATACTGCTTCTCCCTGAAGCTTAAAAATCCTGTCTCTCCCCTTCTCCAACAGCTTTGAAAATTAACACTCTATCCCCTAAAGCCAATTTTCCCAGTACTGTAAACAAACTGCAAAGAGGTCTTTTGTTACAAAAGGGGATTTACGAGGGTTGTTCTTTTAGAGTTATCTTCAACTGCACTCTTCTGCTAGATCAGACAGCTAAAAGGCTTGCAGGTCGGGATCCCCCCCTCGCACGCCCCAGTCTGACGTAAGCAACCTACGAAAGTTTAATACGTTTGTGGCTGCTCTGCGCATGCTTAAGGAGCAAATTAACGACGGGGATAACATACGCTTGATACATTGTACTCTTTCAATACCGCACCAAACATTTCTGAGCTGTTTTTTTTGTGCATTCTTCGTTGTTTCAAATTCGTTAAGCACTTTTACGATTTAGATTTTTTTAACGTTTGGTTGATGCATCTAGCCCTGAGAGGCAGTAGGAACATTATTCATTGAAGCACAAGAAAATTGGTAAGTGTCTGTCACAGTCCTGACCAAATGGAAAAACAGCCTTGGTGTTTGAAACATCATTTCCTATATAGCTAGATTAAACAGGCTTTACAATTAGCATTTAAAGAGATTTTATATTTATGAATGGCAAATTTCTAGTCTTTATATCTAATATTCTACGACATTTATGCTCTAATCTCCTACAATATTGTTTCTGTGATAATAAATCAGAATCATACCACGAGAATCCATAACTTAACTATTACACATCACCACCCCACCCGGACTCTAAACGACGTCTTTCTTTAAAGGTTGGCCTAGTTCTTCTCTGTCATTCTTGACCTCTTTGTAACACCAATTGTATCTATTACCCTGTAATGGCGATGCCACAACAGATCTTTGTAAGCCACATTGAGCCTGCAAATAGGTGGGAAAATGTGGGATACAAGTGCAATAAATAAATAAATAACTCTTCCTGTTTACTCTAGCCTTACTCTGCAATGGAGCAAGTTTGTCTAATGTAGTTATACAAAAAGATTTCCAAATCAAAGTTACAACAGATTACAAGAGGATCTACTTTTGAAAAATGTACCAAAAGTGATCATAGTCCATCCTTCCTCTAGTAATATAAGTTTTACTGTCTGTCTAGTTTGCCCTTTCTTCCATATCAATTTAAATTCAAGCATAAAATGGTCAGACCATATGACTGGGGAATATAAAGGGTCAATAGCAACTACAGACGACTGAGGGACAGTAATAGAGTAAGCAAACAAATCTAATTGGTGACCTTTTGCATGAGTAGATGTAGATTGCGGTATAAAGTAATTGAGTACAGTTAGAAAATCATACAGATGTCTCACGTTAGTAGCATCGCTATTTTCCAGATGTAAATTAATATCCTCCATCAGCAGATTAAACTAAGATTGAAGAAAAACTTTCTTTGCTCTAACCCAGAGACCTGGGGGACAGTAAAAAAGGATGCAATTTAAAGAATCTTTCAAAGTCGAATCTTTAATTTCACAAGAAAAATCTCTAACTCCGGAATAACTAGCACATCAAGTAAAGTTACTGTGAAAGTTTTCAAGTAGACTAAGGCTATTCCACCTCCTCTCTTCCCCTCTCGAGGCAATGACATTATCTTATAACGGAGAAAACAGATGTCATTAATAATAGGGTCAGAAGAGGAAGAAAGCCATGTTTCTGTTAAAAATAAACAGCCTGGTCAGAATTCTTCCAACTGGTCTCTCACAAATGAGACATTACAAACTGAGTAAGAGTTTATATAATTAACTGGAATGGAAATATAATCTTTATAATGGTATGGGACCACATTTACACATTTTAAAATTTGGATTCGTCTGCCTCTTACTCGAAGTTTAAACCTAGGTTTATGATGTATGCTCACAATAACTTCAACAGGTTTCCTATCATCACCAACTAAGACTCCACTAACATTATAAAAGTCAATTAAAGATCTAGTTGGAAGCGGCACACAATTATAATAGCCTTTCTCAAAAGCCAATGAAAGGTGCCCCCCCCCCCCAACCCAGTAAAAGAAAAAAAAAAAAAAAAACCCAACCAAATACAAACCAGCAATCTTCCCATTTTGCACAGTATATAGAAACTCATTAACAACCAGTCCTCTCTTTCATGACAAAAAATATCAAAAGTCCAAAAAGGCCCTACCAGTCTCGCTCCAGTCACTTAGGCAGAACACTGCTACATGCCATGGGTAAAAAGCCCGCAGCGTCTTGCATCAGAAGGCTGGTAGGCGGAGCTTGCTCCCACATTCAATCAGCTGATTGCGAGAGATCGAATGGAGCTTGCTCCCACGCCAGATTAGATGGAAATAGGAGTGTGCAAGCTCTTAGCAAACACGCAGCAGGAAAAACTTAAATAATAGTCAATGGAGCTCAAGATTTAAAATGTCCGCAGCTTCTTGTGTCCAAGAATCTACTATCAAACATAGTTGCTCAAAGGGTGCAATACTGACAAATTATCACAAAGTTAGAAAAATGCTGCCACAAAAAGCCATGTCTGCATAAGTTTTTTAAATTGTGAAATTCTGCCACAAAGATGCAGTTGTCCAGAAAGTGCATTCCATAAAGGAATTCCTGCCAAGAAAAGGCAGATGCTCTTGTTTCAAAATAACGTACTTTTATTGCTAGATCAAAAGAAAGCCGCACATTTTCAGATCTCAATGTCATTCCTGGATGTACACATTCAAAATTTGTTACGCAAAAAAGGAGCATTAGAATAAAGAGTCTGATGCACAATCAATACCTTAAACTGAATTATTTGGATTACTGGTCTAACAAATGTAATTGCTTAAGAACTAGTTGTCACATGAGAAAATTTTGACACACCTACAATCAACTGGGCAGCCGCATTCTGGACTATCTGCAACGAAGAAAAGTATTCTGTGTGATTAGCAATGGAAATATCTGTTTATACAGAACAAAAACCATGAGTCTTTGAAAGAGTAAACCGGTAATTGGGAAGCAAAGCCAGTACTGGGCAGACTTCTGTGGTCTGTGCTCTGATCTTGGTTAGACAAATTCAACTTTAGAAGTTGGAGAACAAGGCCAGCACTGGGCAGGCTTCTAAGGTCTGTGTCCTGATCATGGCTGAATAGATTTGGATGGGATGGAGTGGAGCTGTTCAGGGGCTTCAACGTTACTTCAGAAATTTTAGAACAAGGATAGTGCTGGGCAGACTTCTATGGTCTATGCTCTGAAAATGGCAAGGATAAATCAAGACCAGGCATACATATAAAGTATCATATACCATATGTAATGAGTTTATCTTGCTGGGCAGACTGTATGGACAGTACACAGGTCTTTATCTGCTGTCATCTACTATGTTACTATGAGCAGCATGAGACACCTTCTGTAGTAAGCCCTTGAAACAAGCCAAAGCTGCAACCTGAACTTTTAGAGAACCCAACGTCAACCCTTTTGGAAGACCTGTTTGGAGAAACACTAGGATGTGTGCGATAGAGAAGAGAGAAAGTCCACACTCAGACCACCAGCTCTCAAACATCCTCCACACCCTCACATGTGCCATGGATGTAGAACGTTTCCGAGCCTGAAGCAGGATAACAATGACCAAATCAGAATAATCTTTTTGTCTCAACCGAGCCATTTCAATAGCCAAGCCATACAACCAAAAGGGACATGGATCCTCCATGAGCACTAGACCTTGCTTGAATAGGCCGCGTACCTGTAGACGGAAAGTACCCCTCCATCCAGCACTCAAATCAGGTCCATGTACCATGGCCTCCAAGAATAATTTGACCCCGGTGCAATGTGATCCTTTTCAACACGTGGCCTACCATGGATCAAGGAGGGAAGAAATACAGTAGACGCGTCTCTGGCCACAGATGCAGCAGGGTATCGATCCCCACTGAGCCAGGTTCTTTCTGATGGCTGATAAACATGGGCACTTTGGCATTCCTTTTTCATCGCTATCAAGTCCAGAACAAGAGAACCCCCCATTGGTCCACTATTAGCTGAAAACCCTGGCTGGATAGTTTCCACTCTCCCATTTCTAAGGAGGGCCTGCTGAGAATGTCTGCCTCCACATTCAAGGGCCCAGTGAGGTGAGCTGCCGACAAGCAGAAAATATTTTTTTATCCGCCCGACTCATGAGGGAGGCCACTTTGCTTGTGATATAAGCCACCACTGTCTCACTGATGGAGAAAATTTGGACCGGGGCCCCTGTCAGGAAGGGCGGAAAGTCAAGTAAGGCATTCTGTACTACCTTATGCTCCAAGCAATTTATTGACCATTGAGACTCCTGTTCCGTCCAGGTGCCCTGTGCCAGATGGAACTTGGAACAAGCTCTTCAACCTGACTTGCTGGTGTCAGTTATCATTATCTTCCATTGTGTTATCAGAAAGGGAGCTCTGACAATCAAATTCCTGGGCAACCACCACCACTGCATACTGTCTGGCAACCAGAGTCCAAGGAAGATGAAGGTCGTACTTCAGTGACACCAGCAACCAGCAGTTGAGAAAAGATTATATGAGCCCTTGCCCATGGCACCACTTCCACTGCTGTCACTGACCACAGAACATGGGTGTAGTCCCAGACCCTGGGCCTGACTTAACTGAACCATCTCCTGCGCTCAGTGAGGCAGATTATCTCCTGTGCTGTTCTAATAGAACACCCAGATACTCCAATGCCTGCTATGGAGTTAGTCTGCTTTGTCTCAAACTGATCATATCAACCCAACAACTGACAACTTTGTCTGTTGCTGTCATCGTACAAATAGGATGACTCACAAATGAGCCAGTCTTCAAGATACGGGTGATCTGATTCACTGGCACCAAGGATGGATGCCGCCGCCGCCACCATAACCTTGGTAAGTTCTTGAAGCTGTGGCAAGACCAATGTGCAAAGAGGAACTCAAATATAGCTATGTAATGCAAGGTTCCACATTAGGAGTCATAGACCAAGAAAGGTCAGTTGATACGTTGAAACCTTCTACTTAGTGTGCAGCAGCAGCTAAGAAGCAAATGAATGTTAGGTATTATTAGCAAAGGAATGGAAACAAAAATGAGGACATTATAGTGCCTTTGTACGTTTCATGGTGCGGACCACACCTTGAATATGTATTCAATTCCGGTCACCACAACTCAAAAAAGACATAGTGGAATTAGAAAAGGTACAGAGAAAAGCGACGAAAATGATAAAAGTGATGAGACGACTTATGAGGAAAGGCTGAAGAGACTAGGGCTCTTCAGTTTGGAGAAAAGAAGGGGAGATATGATAGAGGTCTATAAAATACTGAGTGGAATGGTAGACGTGAATTGATTGTTTACTCTTTCCAAATACTACGCATAGAGGACACGCAATGAAGCTACAAAGTAGTAAATTTAAAATAAACTGGAGAAAACCCTTTTTCACTCGATGTGTAATTACACTCTGGAATTCGTTGCCAGAGAATGTAGTAAAAGCAGTTAGCTTAACAGGGTTTTAAAACAAGTTTGGCTGGCTTCCTAAAGGAAAGTCCATAAGCCATTATTAAATGGACTTGGGGAAAATCCACTGCTTATTCCAGGATAAGCAACATAAAATGTATTGTACTTTTTTGGGATCTTGTCAGGTACTTGTGACCTGGATTGGCCACTGTTGGAAACAGGATACTGGGCTTGATAGACATTCTGTCTGTCCCAGTATGGCAATACTTATGTACTTATCTGTTCCATGTATATTGTAGACAGTCTAAAATCCTGACTGAATGGGTGTTTCCCAAGAACTTGAAAGAACCACTATTCTAAGACAACTGTAAACTGTGGCTGCACTCCGCTCATCTAGAAGACAGGAGGCAGCCATAGCAGGTCTGATGCATACAGACCCCATTCCAATGCAAAAGCTGAAATGCTTGATAACATACTGAATAAACTTATTCTGAGCATTTAAGATAGCTCCACGCATCTACCTCAGCCAGGATAACTGCTAGCTCAGATTGCAACTGCAGATAGGCTATATCCTCTAGAAAACAGTACACCTATGTTCATCATTTGAAAATGCTAAGTTGCAATGCAAGTAAGAAAGCATACCACCATAGCATACTTTCTCACCCAAGTGATCAAACATGGGGTTTTACCAGGTGGCACACTGGAAAACCACCTACATTTTTAAAATTAATATTTCAGAATACATCCAAAGCATCACTTAGTAATCATTCTGTATATTACAGCAGACATTTTCTTGTCTATTCCTCTCCCCAATCACCTCTCAAGGTTCAAGTTTCTCCCTAGAGTTCATTTAAGTCCAGTGGATGAAAAGATTCTAAAACTATTTCCAAGCATTCTATTTTCTGGTGCTTTACCACTATCAATTTAGCATATTGAGAACAGTCTCCATAGATGGCATATCTCGTCTTTCTCCGGAACAATGCTAGCACCAATCTGGTTGCTATGAAGCAGAAGACCACCAAATTTACCTTTGGGAGCAGTGAAGCCAGGTACTAAATGTCTTCTTAACAGAATACCACCAGGACTCTTTGGAGCATCTTCCCCAATGAGTTCCTTAACCCAGAATTAACATATGACCTCAAAATCATTGCACTTCTACATATTCTCTTCAACCTACACACTCTCCAAACCCTCTCCCTACACTTTATTCATTCCAGGTGTTAAGTAAATTTATACTTTACAACTGCATTTTCTAAAACAGGCTGAATGGTTAGTGGAGACTGCCCATGTGAAGCTGTTGCTCTTGTATGTGCTCAACCATTAGTATTTACATAAAAAAATGAAGAGACTATTTTTTCAATTAACAGCCTCTAAAAATCATCTATTAGCAAATAAATAACTTATATGTGTATAAATGTGTAAAAGGTGCTCAGTGATCACCAGCATTGAATTGCTATTTGGAGGCTGTTAACCTCTCATTCAATCACTGCACCATGACTATGAAAAACTATATTAAAGTGAAAACAACTTATCTGATTGAGGGGTTGATTAACTTGTGGCTGAGATGACCAGCTGATGCTACGACCACTGGATCCCGAATGTATCAACAACCAAAAGGTCTTGCATGTGTTAAGAAAATCTTCTCTATGTGTAACATCCAAACCTCCTCCTTTAGAACAATAAACTGATGAATGGACGTGGTATCCAGAAGCAAACGTCCAAAGATCCACAGAAGAATCCACGATGAATATTCACCATTAGTATCGACACAATGGATTTTGGGCCTCTATGTACTTCAAGAGCCCTAAAACATCAACATAGTTCTGCTTCCTAGGGCAGTGGAAACAAAACAGTTTTTGGTCACAAGCTGACTGAATCTTGGATAAAAGATGTCTCCACAAGGAGATGAGCCAGAGGGAATATCCTGAAGAATACTCCTCTGCTTTTAAGGAGTATTCTGAAAGAAAAAAGAAACTGCTCAGATCTAGATTAAGGAGCTTTGAAAGAGAATTCCAATCAACAGGGAGGAAAGGGTAAGAAGTAGCCAACTGGTGGTTCAGAGTTAGAGAGGAAAGAAACTACTGAATCTTGAGATGAAGGAGATGGTCTACACAGGAATAAAGCCTGTAAATTTAAAAGATGTTAATTTAGTTTTTGATATTTTTAAACAGAGCAGACCCTAAAAGTAGCCCTTGATTTTATTTTTTTTTTACAGACATGAATAAGGCTGCTGTGGAAGAGGCACCAAAATAAAAGATGCCTTGTTAACTATTGTGACTACTATGGAAGTTGATGCCATGTGAGCTGCACAGACTGCTATGAATGAGATGACCATTTCAGTTGAGGAAAAGGACTCCTGTACTAGACCCGTGCTTTTGGTGTGAAAAGGATCTTGCATAGATTCTACTCATACTCTGTGCTAAGCTGTAGCTTTGAGTGGGTGTTGTAAAGACTGCATTGAGAAAAGAAGAGATGATCAGTGCTACTATCTGTATAGAGCCTCTGATGGTACAGAGCACAGGATATGGCTGCACAAACCTTGCTATTAGTGCCTTAGGGAAGAAGAAATGATAAACAAGGAAACATGCACAGAAGCGAAAAACCTTGTCAAATGCAGAGTTTTCTTTTTGTTGCTGCAAGCAACTAGAGTCAGATGCAACATCATAGAAAGGGTGGCTGGAATGCCCACCTGTGGATGGTGGTGGGAGCTAACAGTGATGAAAATAAAAAGAGGTTGGATATACACAGAGGATCTCTAAATGACAAAGAATGGAAACCAAGCATTAAACACTTCAGTCAGACTTTTTGCATTTTTAACAAGACAGGCGATAGCCTACAAAGAGTAGCAGTTACAACACTCAGAGGTACGGGGACTAATACATACAGGGTAGCAGGTCCCCCGTAGTAGCCACCCTACTAGGCAGTCTAGAATGGCCATTTCAATCTACAGTACTTGGTGCAATTCAATGCTACACTAACTAAGAGCCTCAAGTGAGTGCCCTTGTAAAGTGAACATTTTTCAAACTAGGCAGCTTTGTTTCACTACATAATTTTCAGTTTTCAACATTCTCAATTTGGTGCAGGCAATTATACGTCCTCAACTTCACTATTTGAACTCCCTGTATTTAGGAATTACTACAAAATTGCAACATAGATTACAATTATTGCAAAAAGCGACAGGTAAACTAGTTATCATTCTAATGAATATGATAGTCATCCCTTCATTGATGGATCTGCATTGGTTGCCAGGCATGTGTTGATTTTTAATTCTCTTGTTTGTTTTTTTAAGATTTTACATGGCTTAACCTCTTATCTTACTAAGGGCCCTGTTTACTAAGCTCTGCTACAGGCGTGCTAACATTTTTAGCATGTGCTAATGCTACAGACACCCATAGGAATATATGAGTGTCTCCAGCATTTAGCGCGCCAATTTTAATGCACACTAAAAACACTAGCACACCTTAGTAAACAGGGCCCTAAGACTATTGTTCATTCAACTGTCAGACCATCAGATCACTCTTGACTATCTACTCAAATACCCAACTAGTGAGGATGTTTGTTTTAAATATATCTTAGACAGTGCATTTAATTTTTGAGGAATCAGTTTGGAACTCTTCCTTTGTAGCTTAGGGGGATTCCTTCATAGCTTAGGAGGATTCCATAAGTATTTTAGGTTTAATATATACTGTATGAACAAAATCTTGTAATTCAACTAATGTACTGACTTCTTAATTGTGGTCTGCTCCCCATTTGGAAAGAAAGGGCATTAATGTAAATGCTTAGAAAAGAATAGAATCTGTAGTCATTATGCAATAAATTACCTAAATAGTTTCCTACCTGAAATCTCTTATGGGAACTCTGAGGGCTGCCTACACAGGCTAAAGAGAAACCTACTGAAGAAATATTTCAACATTAATTTACTGATAAAATTACTGAACAGCTACAAAAGGTAGCAATTTCCCCATATATTTGCTGTGAAGTTTAAAAATGTACATCCCACACTATCCTAACCATTTTAGGTGGGTTACAATAAAAGCATTCACATTAAAAATAAACATTTCAAAGTCCTAACAAAAAAAACATAAAATGTAATCTATAAACAATAATGCAGCGCATACGTTCGATATAAGCTGTCCCAGGCATAAGAGTACTCCACAGCTAACCCTGTACTGAGCACTTTTGTTATAAGGGACAGTGGTGCTATCAGTTTGTAGAGATACTCTTGTTACATGCACAAATCTGATTAGATGGGGTGCAAGCACAATACTAAAAATGAAAGATTCACTGTGAAAATGTTTTTTTTTAATCAGAAAATAGAAATCTTAAGCTCATACCTCACAGCATCCAGTCTCTTGTTTTGTCGAATTAGTTCAATGAACTCCTGAATTCTTAGACTGAATTCCAGGCAGCTCTGTAAGATTAAAGATGAGAATAGCATATAAAGCCACAATGCTACTGTACAGTGGCTACCTCACAAACTAAATGAAGCAAAAACAAAGTTTAAGTTCTCAGACTTTTTGTAACTATATAGCAAGACTGTTGAAACGCAATTCTGAATAGCTAATAGCTCCATGTTTTATTTTTGTTTATTTTAAAACTGTAAAGGAAATGCACAATAAGCTAAAGAGATGGCATTTCATACTGGATTTACACTGTGGATTTATATTATCACTTAGAGAACTGCATAAACTTAGGTCAGTAGACTTTTCATTCAGATAAAATCTGCAGAAAAACACCCCATTTTGCTCTTCTCTTGCTGATGTTTCCAAGCACATAAATAGCAAAGCTGCTTCCCTGTAACAGTGTTTCTGCAAAGACAGTAGAATAATAGCTCAATGGTTACTGCAGTAACCCAAGAACCAGGGGAATTGAGTTTGATTCCCACTGCAGCTCGTGACTCTGGGCAAGTCACTTACCCTCCCCATTAACCCAGGTACAAAGTAATACCTGTATATAATAAGTAACTGCTTTGATTGTAACCACAGAAAGGTAGTATATTGAGCCCCATCCCTTTTACTCTTTATAATCCGACATGTGTTTTGAGTGACATCACCCACCAGCATAGCTCCCAAAACTCTCCAAACTATGAGGAACAAACTAAGCACTGCTAACATGTATAGCTCTACAGCAGTGTTTCTCAAACCCAGTCCTTGAGGCACACCTAGTCCCTGCAGGTTTTCAGGGTATCCATAATGAATATGAATGTGATACGGGGGGGAAGGGTGAGTCTGGGGGTAGGAAAGTGATAGTGGCCACTAAAAGATGCGATGTGTTCTCCTGATATGTGTGCGATACTGAGTTGAATGGCAGCCTTACAGTATAGGGTGGGGAGAGAAATGATGCTTAGTAAGCAGTACAGTACCAAATAATCATAAAACGTTGTCAGTAGTTCATATTTTATTTAGAAATTTGTTGAATAATACTTAGGCTGCACTCTGATTGCATTCTACGATTGAACATACAAAGTTATTGACAACTGTTCTGTATGGAACCTCTGTTTATATGTGCTTATGCTAATAATACATTAGTTGGGAATATGAAAACTTTGATAAATGATTAACTGTATTAGCACAAGTTGAATATGTTTATTACTAGTTTGTACGGATTAGTATGGAAAATGTTTAATATGAGCATTCATCAATAAAAATTGTTAAATCTTTAAAAAAAAAAAAACTTGCATCGTCTCTTCTAAACTCATGATACAAGCAATAGTGCTAATTGAAGATCAAACATCAATTAAAAGGCAAATGAAATACTGAGATCTGATAAAATAATAGACAAACATCAATTATCAAACAAAAAAGTTTTCAACTTCTTCCTAAAAACAAGATACGAAGTTCCTAATCTCACTATAGAAGGTAATAAGTTCCATAATGGGACTACAGCAAAGAAAAACAGTTTTTAAAAAACCCCCAAAACCTCTAGGACTTTGGAAACGAATACCAGCGTAACTGTAATCGTACTGAATGGCCAAATAAAAAGAAATCTTTAAAAATATCAAACAAAGCCAAAGTGAAATAAACGAGTAGATTTAAATATCACCCACTTACATATTGATATGGGAAGCCGGTGTAATATCAATATATAAGAAGTGACCCTATTAAATTTCTTTAAATTAAAAATCAGTCAAGCAGCGGTGTTTTGAATAAGCCAAAGTATATCCATTAACTTAGCTGACAGTCCCAACCTACAGGATATTGCAGTAGTCTACATGAGAGATTTAACATCTTAACTAAGGCGGCAAAGGTTGACTGATTAAAGTAAGCTCTTACCAGACGTAGCTGCCCAATTTAAAAAAAAAAAAAAAAAAGGGTTTTCTGCCACAAGTGATTTATTTGGGGTTTGAAAGTCAATGAGCAGTCCAAAATAATGCCAAATACCCTGGATTTATTTTCCATTGTAGAGCACCTTAGACTGTTGATGCTTACAGAATGACTTATGCCCTCCTGGTTATAAGATTAATCAGTTGAAGCATGGGAAAAGAGGTGGTGGTATTGCTATCATCTATAAGTCCTTTTTGCAGGTCAAACTCATCTCTTGTTACAATTCTCCTGTCTCAAAATTGTGGCCTGCAGAATTGCTGATAGCTTATTGGAACCTTTTTGTTTAGTTCTTTTCTATTGTCCACGGGGTAGCTAGTTAATGGTGAAAGGGTGTTTTACAGAGCTTGTATCTGATGTCTGTACTAAAATGTTCTAATATCCTGCTGGTGGTGATATCAATCTGCACTTAGAAGATACCAGTGATTCAAATGCAAAAAGCTTATTTGATTTTCTGGCTTCTTGGCAATTTGTCCAATTTTTATCACCCTCATCACATTGGTGGTTGCCTTTTGTATTTACTAGCATACTGGGGGTCAAATACTGGTATCTTCTACTTAGGGAATCCAGGGTAGAGTGCATGTACCTTAGTCTGACCATGCAAAACTTGAGTTCTCACTTTATTGAAGATAATCTGGCAAGGTTGCACAGGCAAGAATATTTTTGCAAGTCCAGGGGCAGAATAGATACAACTGCTTTTGGACCAGTATATGCAGTAGTCCACTGCTTCCATCACGTGTGGCTGCAGATTTTTGCTTCAGTGGGATGGAAGCTGTGAACATATTCTAGATGACCTAGCCCTGCTCAAAATCATGCCTCAGCTCGCTCACTGAGCATCTCCCTGGTTTGATCATGCTCTTCTTATAGTCAAGAGACAATGAAAAAAACTTGAAAGATAGATCTTATGTTAATAAACTACTTTGTAAAAGGGCTGTTAGAGATTACAAAGAAAATTCGGGAGGTTAGAACTCAGCTGCACAGATTGGTGGCACTAATTTAAATACCCACAAGCTCTACCGGCTAGTGCAGTGTTTTTTTCACTAATGAGGTCACAGTTGCTAATGTGATTGCTCCTACAGCGCAACAATTGGCTTCCCACTTTGAATTGAAAATAGCAAAAAAATTAGGGGGGGGGGCAGTTTTTCAGTTTGTTGGCTACAGTGTTGCTTCTCCTGTGTCAAGAGTTGAGCATTCGGAAGTTATGCCACCCCATGTATTCTTGATGCCTGTCCAAGTTTTATGCTGAAGAATGCCTCTGGCTAGTTCACTGAGCTTCTTAGGGAGCATATATCTTTTCTGTTCACTCAGGGCCTCTTCCCAGTTGAGAAAGATTCTATTTATTAACTCCCTATACCTAAGAATCCTTTGGGCTTGTTGAGTGATGTTGCCAACTACAGACCAGTTGCTTCCACACCCTTATTAGCTAAGGTGATGGAAGAAATTGTTGCAGCCCAGCTCACTACCTCTCCACCTTTCAACTGCTTCCTGCATCCCAGTCTGGCTTCAGATTGCGCTGTAGTACCGACTGTCCTAGCCACATTAGTCTCTGACTTTAGGAAAGAAATATACAACTCAACATGTCAAGTGCTTTTGATGTGGTGGATCATGATCTCCTGTTAAATATATTAGACCAATTTGGGATTTGTGGGAAAGTCATGTCCTGGTTCCAGGGTTTCCTGAAGTGAAGGTCTTACAGCGTAAAGATGTCAGGCTCCTTATCTCTACCTTAGTCTCCTGACTGTGGTGTACCACAAGGCTCCCCTCTTTCTCCAATACTATTTAATGTCAAAATGGATCCGCTAGGAAGGAGATTTGAGATTTGTCTATGGGATTTCATTCTTTAATTTATGTAGATGTCACTATTTTCGCTCCCTTTCGAAGTGGCATCCATGGAATTCTCCATAGAATTAAATTGAGCCTTGACTTAATGGATTCCTGGGCCTCTGAATTTAGGCTTAAATTAAATTGGGATAAGACTAAATTTTTGGTATTAACCAGACCATTTGACCATGATCCCTGCAGCAATTTTAGTATTGACTGCATTACTTATCCCTTGGAAACCATTCTTAAAATATTGGGGGTAGTTAAAGCCCACCTCGTCAATGCTGCGTTCGGCACCTAACTCTTTCAGGAAATCCAGACTGCCCCAATCTGACTGCCCCTATCAGACTGACTGCTCACGTGTCCTTTAGATTGTAAGCTCTTTGAGCAGGGACTGTCCTATGTTAAATTGTACAGCGCTGCGTAACCCTAGTAGCGCTTTAGAAATGTTAAGTAGTAGTTGTTGATCAGCACTTATTCTTTGAATCTTAGGTGTCCTCTGTAGTCACTAAATCTTTTAAAGGTACTTTGGAAGCTGAAGCGAATCGGGCACTTTTATTTCAATAGATAATTTTCAGGTTACTTGTCCAGTCTCTAGTCTTGGCCCAATTTGACTGGAATTCTATCTATGCTGGTTGTTTAGAGTGTGTTTTAAGGAAGCTTCAAACTGCCCAGAATACTGCAGCCAGCTTAGTCCTGCATGTGCCACGCTTTGGAAGGGCTACTCTACTGCCGATTCAATTGCATTGGCTTCCTTTTAAGACCAAGCTTGTTTTTAAGCTCTGAGCTCTCATATTTCAGACTTTATATGGCACTGCCTCTGATTATATGTTGCCCCTTGTCACTTTGCCTTTACACAATACTATCTATGGTGCAAGAGACTACCTGCATCATCATTTGCCTACCTGTAAGAAAGTTGTCTAAGTCAATTTATACTGCTACCCAGTGCTTTTTTTGTGCCGGTACGCGCCGCTACGGCATACCGGCACCTTTTTTCCCTAGGGTTCCTGACTTGCGTTCCTGCCGCCCGTCGAGATCCAGCGCCCCTGCCCCAGCTGCCCGCCCTCTTTGCTTCCTGACAGCCCTGCTTTCCGATCCAAACCTCCCCCCCCCCCCCCCGCGACGCGTTTCAATCTTTTATTTATTTTTTTACTTGCAGTCACAGCGCCGGCGTTGTTGAGAGGACCAGGCTCGCCTCCTCATGCTTTCCTTCCCTTCGCTGTTCCGATTCGCTGCCTCTCAGTGTCCCGCCTTCCTGTGACGTGTTTCCTGTTTCCGCGAAGGCGGGACACTGAGAGGCAGCGAATCGGAACAGTGAAGGGAAGGAAAGCATGAGGAGGCGAGCCTGGTCCTCTCAACAACGCCGGCGCTGTGACTGCAAGTAAAAAAAATAAACAAAACATTGAAACGCGTCGCCGGGGGGGGGGGGGGGGGCGGGGGAGGAGGTTTGGACCGGAAAGCAGGGCTGTCGGGAAGCAAAGAGAGCGGGCAGCTGGGGCAGGGGCGCTGGAACTCGACGTCGGGTGGAGAGAAGGTCTGATGTGGGGGTTGGATGAATGGCAGACCCTGGGGATGGGAGAACAGGGCACATGCTGGGTGCTAGGGGTTGAGGAGAGAGAAGGGTATTTTGCTGGGGCTGGGAGAAGGGAGCTGATTTAGGGAGAAGAGTCTGACTCTGTGGCTGGGAGAAAAAGGGACCAAGGACAGACGCTGAGGTTTGGGGCTGAGGGTCTGATGCTGGGGGCTGGAGAAGAAGGGGAGGGCAGGGAAGAGAAAATTGCTGGACATGAAGGAGAGGGGAGGGGAGAGAGGATAATCAGTGGACATGGATGGCAGGGGAGGACAGGGGGCAGAGAAGAATGGGTCGCGGATGGCAGGGGAGACGGAGCAGAGAAGAATGGTTGGTCACAGATGGCAGGGGAGGACAGGGGGCAGAGAAGAATGGCTGGTCACGGATGGCAGGGGAGGACGGAGCACAGAAGAATGGCTGGTCACGGATGGCAGGGGAGGACAGGGGGCAGAGAAGAATAGCTGGTCACGGATGGCAGGTGAGGACGGAGCACAGAAGAATGGCTGGTCACGGATGGCAGGGGAGGACAGGGGGCAGAGAAGAATGGCTGGTCATGGATGGCAGGGGAGGACAGGGGACAGAGGAGAATCGCTGGACATGGGAGGGGAGAGCAGGGGAGAGAGGAGACATGCTGGACATGTATGGAGAGGAGAGCAGGAGAAAGAGGAGAATTGCTGGACTTGGATGGATGGATGGATGGAGGGGTTGGCGAGGAGAGAGGAGAAATGCACTTGGATGGAGGAGAGGGGAGAGAGAATTATTTCTTTATATGGATACAGGGGAGGGAAGAGAGAGGAGAAATGCTGGACATGGATGGAGCGGAGGAAAGAAAAAAAGAAGATGCACATGGATGGAGATGAGGGAAAGGAAAGAGAGGAGAAAAACTGCACTTGGATGGAGAAAATAGGCAAAAGCTGGATCCATGTTGTACCTCCTCCAGTCAATTCCGCAGAGGAGGATCCAGCTTTTACTTATGGATTTAGGGCAAGAAATGAAGAAGAGGAAAGGAAAGAAATAAATGGAAAGGAAGCTCTAGAAATGGAGTTAAGAGAACAGATAAAGAGCAGCAGAATCAGAGGCTGGGACCAATATGGATAGAAAAACAAAGTCACCAGACAACAAAGGTAGAAAAAATCATTTTATTTTCATTTTAGTGTTTACATCTGCTGTCTTATTTTGCACTGGGTATACTGGAGCTGTAGCAGCTTACAGAAATTATTTATAATGAAAAAAATCATGTTTTTTCTCCTATACTAGTATATTTTCAATGATGTCTGTTTATATGCGCCATGGCTGCTATAAGGGGTGTGGCCAATGTGGGTGTGGCTATCATAGGGGTGGAGCCATATGTGGTGACCCCGCCCACAATGAGTACCGGCACCTTTTTTTCTACAAAAAAAGCACTGCTGCTACCTTTCTTACCAAGGTACTAAGTGGTGGAATTCATTGCTGAAACACATTAGATCCCAGCATGATTACTTAGTTTTTCCCAAGTTTTTGAAATCTTTCCTTTTTAAACAAATTTATAATTGATGCTGATGCCTAGGTTTTTTTCTCCCCCTCCCCTCATTGCATATGTATTTATGATTCTTTTCTTAGTTATGTGTGGGATTATGTTTTTTATTTCATATTTTATACCGTCTTTTGTAGCTTGTTAGCCACATTGTTGTGCGGGAAAATGTGGGATAACAATGTTGTAAATAATAAATTAAGTTCCCAACCTATCATTATTTCTCCTACTATTGTTTGTGTCATACTGAATGGTTTCTGATCTTTAAACAAAATATACTATTAAACAAAGAGAGCCTGAGTAAACACAACACTGGTTTAAAGGTAAAATTTCTTTCCATTAGTCCCAACATATCAATCCAGAGACTTGTTTGTTAGGTCCCTCTACCAGCAGATGGTGACAGAGAGAGAACTTCAGAGATAGCTATATGTGGTCATGTGCAGCCAGTTTCTCTTCAGTATGCTCAATAACAAAGCAGTGTAAATTCAGAAATCCAAAAATCCCAGTGACCCAAGCACTCTCCTGCCCCTGTAAATCCAATTTGTGATTGAATCGCTAAGGCAGGAGGCGGCTGCATACCACCGTAGTTGAGACTGCAATAATCATGTTTCTATACATCATCTTCAGTTTGGTCTCATTTGTTTTTTTGTTTTTAAAGGAAACAAACCAACCAAACGTCAATGGGGCGGGGGCGGGACCAAGATGACGCCGACACGCTGAGAGGAGTGAGGCTTTTTAGGAGGGCTCGCTGAAGATTTTTGAATTGAATTGACTACCGCTGCCGTTATGCCTCATACGAAAAGAAAGGGGATTGTAAGGTCCTTACCGATTCCTGCCCTTGCGTCTTCCCCAAAGCAGCAAACCCTCAACAGCTTCGCACTCCGGTGCTCACGGAATATAACCGGGGAATGTTCCGCTGTGTGTGCCAAGGGAGGAACCTCGACACCCCTGGATCATGAAACAACATTATCCCCCCCCCCCCCCCCCCCAGAAGCCGAGATACCACCATGTCCTGCCTAGTCGTGGGTGGAGATGACGGGTCCCAAGAACCCGGAAGGCGCTGGAATTGGGCCCTGTGGTAGCGGCTCCTCATCAGGGCGGCCAGCAGTGGAAGCAGAGACCTTGGATAAGAAGGGTGTATTGAACCCTCCACCATGCTAGTAACCCTTGATGCCTTCTGGCAGGCAATTGAGAAACTGAACTTTTCTGTTACAAAATCAACCCAGGAAACAAAAAGACGGTGGTGCAGCTCTCCAAATCGATGGATAAATTAAAGCAGAACTTCAATGATCAGGTACTAAAATATCAAACTGATGTTGTGACTATTAAGGACAATGTTTCAGCAGTTAAGAAAGATAATTCATTTATATGTCAAAAAATAGAACAAATTGAAAATTATAACTGACGTCTAAATATGAGGCTATTGAATTTCCCAAGGCCTGTTGGAATTCTTCCTTTAAAACTATTTAAAAAATACCATATTGAAAATTTCAGCTCAAAATATTCCTCCTATGAATAAGATATTCTTTCTTCCGGAAAAAAAGAAACAAGCAAGTTCTTATGAAGAATTGGAACAGGTCCAGGAAGAGGAGAAATTGGTTGATTTAAGAAATATTTCCTTGATTTTGGAGGACATTATCAGAAGTAACAAAAAGGGCCACATTATTGGTATCATTCGTATTTGAATAAGACTTTAATGCCATTTTGAAGTTATATTTTAAGAACGTTAACCAAAAATTAAGGATATTCCCAGATGTCACTAGATCTAGTCAAGACAAACAGAAAAGTTTCTTAGATATGAGATTAAACAAAATTGTTGGGGGCTACTTTCTTTTTAGCTTACCCTTGTAAATGCATAGTTAAATATTTGAGTATCAAATATGGTTGTTTTTTTTTACCAGATCAGCTTAGGGCTTTCATAGACCTGAAGAAGGTATCAGGGGAATTAACAACTGTTAAATAGGCTGTATGATTTAACATAGGGGTGGCTGGGCCTTTCCTTTTTTTATTCTATTCCACTTTGATTTCCTTAAATGTTTTGGTCACTCCCCAAGTTTGTGGTCTAAGGAAGGGTTAAATAACAAAAATGTCAAAGTTTTTTCCTTGTATGTGAAGACAAAATAAATAAAATATTGAATTTGTATTATTTCCCTGTGATGCATGTAGCAAGTTATTACTTGTTTAAAACAAGAAAAGCAATAAAGATTAAATAAAATAAATAAAATAAATAAATAAAAGAAACAAACCAAACGCAGGAACTCTTTCATTACTTATCAACTAAACCTGAAACTCGAACCGCCCGAAGAAATTGTCTGATAAAGGGAGGGCCTCTGGATCAATCTGTTGGGACTAATGGGAAGAAAATTATCAGGTAAGAACTAATTTTACCTTCCATAGTGTCCCACAGATCAATCCAGAGACTTGAGGGATGTACCAATACAGTCCTCAAGAAGGGCGGGATAAATTCACCCCAGAAGAAAGGACCAACGCGCCAAAAGGAACATCCTAATGGGCCGCTATATCCAATCTATAATATTTAGTAAAGTAATGTGTTGTCCACATGGTGGCCCTGCATATGTCCTCCAAAGAAACCAGATGAAACTCAGCATAGGAAGCCGCTTGTACCCTTCGTAGTGTGTGCCCGCACCTGAAAGGAAGGAGACTTACCTGTGGCTAAGTAAGCTGACACTATCTTTATCGCCTCCTGCAACCAGCGCGCCACCGTGGCCTTGAATAAAATGTCCCCTTTCTTGCGAGCAGCATGGAGGACAAAAAGATGATCCAATCGGTGAAATTCATTGGTGACCTCCAAGTAACGCATAAGAATTATTAATTTAGATTTTGCTCACACTTTTTTCAGTAGTAGCTCAAGGTGAGTTACATTCAGTACTCTGGATATTTCTCTGTCCCAGGAGGGCTCACAATCTAAGTTTGTACCTGAGGCAATGGAGGATTAAGTGACTTGACCAAGAATGCGCCAAATGTCTAGGCACCATAGTGCCCGAGAACTCTGAGGCGTAGTCCTCCTGGCAAAACACAACACCAGCGCCTGGTTCAGATGGAAACGTGACACCACCACGGGCAAAAAGGAGGGCACCGGCCGAATGCATACTCCCACTTCCGTGAAGAGTAGAAAGGGGTCCCTGCAGGACAAGGCTTGTAACTCTGACACACGCCTGGCCAAGGCGACAGCTACTGGGAAAATTGTTTTCAAGCTAAGATCCTTCAAAGATAAGCGCTCTAAAGGCTCAAAGGGAGGACACTGCATAGCCCGTAGCATGAGGTTCAGATTCCACGTCGGAAGCACCGACACCCTAGGCAGTCACAGATGGTTCACCCCCCCCCCCCCTCCGAAGGAAACGCACGACATCTGGGGGCGCAGCTAACGAAGAAACCATAAGGCTGCCTCTAAAGCAGGCTAACATCACCACCTGAACCTTCAAGGTATTCAAGGAAAGGGACTTTTCTAGACCTTCCTGCAAGAAGACAAGGATAACTGATACCGAAGCCGAAACTGGCGGGACACCGGATGAACCAAGCTTCAAATGTGCGCTAGACTGGTATACGCAGCAGAAATGGAACACTTCCTGGCCTGTAGAATGGCCGTAATCACAGTGTCAGGTAAACCTTCTTCCTCAGATGTGTCCTCTCAAGGGCCAGGCCGTAAGTCCAAAGTGGGAGGGATCCTCCATTCGAATGGGACCCTGAATCAGGAGTCCGTCATATGGGGACAATCAACCAAGAGCCAGATGAGGTCCGCGTACCAAGGGCATTGAGGCCAATCCAGCACCACCAGTATCACAGTCCCGGGATGTCTCGCAATCCGGCCCACTACGGGCCACAGCAAGAAAACAAAGAAGATCCATGGGCCAATTTTGGAGCAGGACATCAATTCCCTCTGCCCTGGCCTCCCTGCACCTGCTAAAGAAACGGGCTACCTTTGAGTTGACCCTGCTGGCCATGAGGTCCATATCTCTGGCATTCCCCAGCAATCTATAATCTGCTGTAATATTGCCTGTCAGCTCCTGCACGGGGAACCCCTGTAAAATGCTGAGAAACTACAGGAGTGCCAGGAAAATTGCCCTCAACTTCAACCAGTCGATGAATCATGACACCTCCATTGGGGACCAAGACCCCTCACTCAGGCCCCCAACCGTGGATAGGGAAGCACCCGTGGTCACTACCACCCAATCCTGCATCACCAAAGGACAAACCCACTGCAGATGCTCCAGAGCTAGCCACCATTGCATCGCTGACCTGACTTGTGGCGTTCACGGCACCCGAACCTGGTAATAATCAAAGAGAGACGACCACCTGCTAAGGAGGGATAACTGAAGAGGTTGCATGTGGCTCCTAGCCCACAAGACTAAATCCAACATGGCTGTCATGGAGCCAAGCACTTGAACATAATCCCAGGCCTGGGGTGCCAGTTTCTGCAGGAGACTCTCCAATTGCCCCTGGAGCCATAAACTGTGCACTGCCAGTCCCTGTAAGCATGTTGAAATTCACGCCCAGGCACTCCAGTGACAGCGTAAGATGGCATTTTGGCAAATTGATCACCCAGCCTAGGGACTGGAGAAGAGAGATTACTCTGTCCATTGCCTTAAGGCTCTCTTCATAGGATGGCGCCCAAATGAGCCAATCGCCCAGACAGGGGTGCCTGAACCCCCCTCTTTCTGGACTTCTGCTACGACTACCACCATGACCTTTGAGAAGGTTCTGGGCGCTGTAGCAAGCCCGAATGGCATTGCCTGAAACTGCCAGTGCTGAACTAGCACCGCAAATCGAAGAAAGCGTTGATCAGGAGGCCAAATGGGAATGTGCAGATATGCCTCTTTCAGGTCGAGAGTGGTCAAGAATTCCCCCGGTTGCACCTCGGTCATTCTGAAGTAAGGAATCCTTAAAACCTTGTTTACCACCTTGAGGTCCAATACAGGGCGGAAAAAGTCGCCCTTTTTGGGTACCACAAAGTAAATGGAGTAACAACCAAGGCCACACTCCTCCGGCAACATGGGTCGTACTGCACCGAGGCGTGGCAACTTGGTTCAAGGTCTCCTGCATCGCTGCCATCTTGGCCTTGCAGGGAGACTCTAGGAAGAAGTCTGGCAAGAGCTGGGTGAACTCGAGTTTGTATCTGTCCTGGAATACCTCCGAGATCTATTTGTTGGAAGTTACCCTGGCCCACTCCCCCAGAAAATGGGACAGCTGCCCCCAACAGCCAGCAGGGAATAGGCCAGGGCCCCACCATTGTGAGCCTTTTGTGTGGGGCTGCGCTCTATAAGCAGAAACTGCTGAGCGACACTCGCTACGAAAGGACTGCAACTTCTGCTGAAAACAAGGCTGCTAAAAGGCCCCTGCTCATCCTGGACGGTGGCGCTTTACCTCTAAAAATCGAGCATGGGACATTCCCAGCAGGGTCCTGCCTTTAGTTGATCTTCAGATAAGCGCTGAGCCTCACAATCAACCAGCGCTTTAACGATCTTTTCTAGATCTTTCCTGAAAAGAAGTTTTCCCCTGAAAAGCAGACTCACTAGTCTCCACTTAGAAGCCACATCTGCCGCCCAATGCTGCAACCAAATGCAGTGACATGCCGTGACGGCCAAGGAAATCTCCTCGGCAGATGCCTGCAGGAAATCATAAAGCAGGTCCGCCAAGTAGGCTAGACCAGACTCCAGAGCTGGGAGAACCTGTATGAGCTCCTCAGCCGGGGAAGCCTTTTGTATCCAAGAAAGGCACGCCTGGGCTGCATAGGAACCACACACCGTCACCTGAAGGCTGAGCACCGCTACTTCAAAGGAAAACTTGAGGAAAGACTCCAGCTTACGGATCCAGAGGGTCCTTAAGTGCCATACCGCCTTCCACCGGTAAGGTGGTCTTCTTCGTGACTGCCATGATCAAAGTCTACCGTAGGGCGCCGCAGCAACTCCAAATCTGACGCTGGCAAGGAATAGAGGCATGCCATTGCCCATGCCACTCTCAATCCTGCGTCTGGCATATCCCATTGCGCCGAGATGAGGATCTTCATGGCCTCATGGATATAGAATTTTTTTTATTATTACATTTGTACCCCGCACTTTCCCACTCATGGCAGGCTCAATGCGGCTTACATGGGGCAATGGAGGGTTAAGTGACTTGCCCAGAGTCACAAGGAGCTGCCTGTACCTGAAGTGGGAATAGAACTCAGTTCCTCAGTTCCCCAGGACCAAAGTCCACCACCCTAACCACTAGGCCACTCCTCCACTGTTGTGTTTTGGGTCCCTGACATAATAGATGGAGTGGGCGTCGGACCAGCCATGGCCACTGGAGATGAAATATTCAAAATTTCTAGCGCGCTAATAAAAGCTGAAAGCTCCTTTTTTTCTAAATAGGTGGGATGCCATGGGGTCAATCACCTCCTCCGACAGCAATTTCCCCTGCTCATTGGGGTCAGTGGCCCCCAGGGGAGAGTCCCAAGAAAGATAGGCATCACCCATATCAACTCTGCTGAGGCCGCATCGAAATGAAAGGCCTCAACCTGGGACTGCTTCACTAATAGCAGCTGGGGCGAGTGACAAGATCCAGGAGGAGCATCTAGGCCCTGTGAACCCCCTGACAGCTTTAGTAAGAATGCTTTGTGCATAAGCAGCACAAACTCCGACAAAAATGGGGCACTCTCATCTCCAGGATCCTGCACCGGGTCATCCAATCTGTCCACAGTTTTCCCATCGCCATGAGCAACGAAGAGTGCGGCTGCACTGAGAAAATCGTGACCGAATCTGGGTGCACCACAGATGGGCCTGAGGTTCCTGCCAAAACGGGAACAGTCTACTCCACGCTGCCTAAAGCTGGGCTGCCTGCTCCCGCTGGTCTCGTTTCAGGCACACTGTGCCGCGCGCACATGTCACACCTGCCGGTCACTGCTCTCTGGCTCCCATACTGGGAGCAGTGCTTTGCGACTTCTGAAGGCGCCGACATTGGGAGTGCCGAGGGAAATGCTGTGGGCACCCCCAACTGAAATTCGAGTGCTGCAAAGCACTCCTCCTTCTGGATCTCTTCCTTTCTATGTTTAAGCTGCCTCTGCAGTTCTTACCTTAGTGGTCTGATGCTGCTGCTCTTTTTTTTATTTTATTTTTTTTAGGAGGCAGGAGAGAGCAAGCCAGAAGAGCCCCGGAGGCCAGGAACTCAAGGAGGGGAGGCCGTTAGCGGGAGGGGAAGGACTATACCCCTCCCCCCAAAACAATTCCATGATCTGGGACCTCAACCCCAATCCAGGCTCAACAAGGACCCAAGGGACAGGCTAGAAGCCAGATCAATCAGGAGCTGCACAGTCCTCCACCTGCTAGAGAGAATACTGAAGAGAAATTGGCTGCACATGACCACATATAGCTATCTCTGAAGTTCTCTCTCTATCTCCATCTGCTGGTAGAGGGACATAACCCACAAGTCTCTGGACTGATCTGTGGGATGCTATGAGGAAGTATAATTTCATTTATTTAAGGAACAAAGCTGTCCAAAATCCATATCACCCATGTGAAAAAGTAACTGCCTCCTTAATCAACTAATTGACCAAATTTAATTGACAGATTCAGCTGACTAAACTCAGCCAGACTTGACTGCAGCCAGCTCTGCTGAATTTAAATAATATTGAACCTTACAATAAGAGAAGTATTCACTACAGTTTCTACAACACTACTGTGAAAAAGGACATTCCAGAAGAGTTTTTAAAAATATGTTGAAATATCAGTCTGAAAGGGTTACAAAAGCCATTTCGAAAGCTCTGAGACTCCACCAAACCACAGTGAGAGCCACAATCTCCAAAAGGAAAAGACTTGAAACTGTGGTGAATCTTCCCAGGAGTGGCCAAGTCTGCCAAAATTACTCCAAGGGTGCTGCAACAACTCATCTGGGAAGTCACGAAACATCCCAGACCCTCATCCAAATAATTGCAAGCTTCTCCAGCCTCAATTAAGGTCAATGTGTTCGTGGGATTCAGGGGAAAGCAGAAAGGCAGAATCTCCTGCTATTTAAAGTGTAACATCAATGCTCACCTCACATTTGCAAATATACCCCTGGATGACCCTCAAACCCTTTTTGGATAATGTTCTATGGAGAGATGAGTCAAAAGTGGAACTCTTTAGATAATAAAGGTCATTGTGTCCGATGTAAAGCAAATACTGAATTTCACAATAAGATCATACCACAAGTCAAATATGGTTGAGGTAGTGTGATGATGTGGGGATGCTTTGCTGCCTCAGGACCTGGCAAAACTTGCCGTTATTGAAAGAATCATTAATTTTGCATGGTAGCAGAAAATTAAGGAGAATGTCCAGTCATCTGTTCTTGAGCTGAAGTGTCATTGGGTTATGAAGCAAAACAATGATCCAAAACACAAAAGCAATTATACATCTGAATGGCTGAGGAGAAACAAGACCGGCCTAGTCAAAGCCCTGACTTGAACCCAATAGAGATACTGTGACAGGACCTGAGATGAGCAGTTCATACACACAAACCTACAAATGTGTCTGAATTAAATTAGTTCTGCAAAGAAGACTGGGCTAAGATTCAACAGCAACATGAAAGACTGATCACGTTACAGAAGAGTTTAGCTGTATTATTGCTACTAAAGGTTGTTCAACCAGTTAAGTGTAGGGACAGTTAGTGTTTCACATGAGCAATATGGATATTGGAAAACTGTTCCTTAAATAAATGAAATTTAAAAATTTGTGTTTACTCAGATTCCCTTTATCTAATAGTACATTTTGTTTAAATATCAGAAATCATGACAGGAGAAATTGGGGTGGGGGGGGGAGACTTTTATACATCACTGAACTTGCCACTAGAAATGACACTTTCAAGGTGAGGTGTTTTGATAATGAAGATTTCATTAGTGATTTCATTAACTGAGCTAAGATTATACTTAAGTTCAATAGAACCTATTTTTGAATAGGCTGCGAAGCCTTCATAAATCTTGGTAATATTGGGCATCTAGAGATTGGAAAGATCTTTTGACAGCCCACAATGGCACGGAGGTGTGCTTTTACTGAAGAGGTCTGAAAACCTTGATGGGAAAACTGAAAAAAAAAGTTATAAATAACTGCTGAAGTAGTAAACCAATTCTAGTGCCTCCTGTTATATAGAGACAAATTTCCTCTGATGACATAAGGCTTTTTTGTGGATGACTTTCTAGCAGCAATGAGAATGTTGAATTTGAGCAGGTAAAATCAGGGAAGCTATAAGGGTATACACTCAACATTATTCCAGTTACCAGGATCTTGTGCTGACAGCATTAAAAAAACTCCTTCATGATGAATTTTAGGAAACTTTCTAGTAGTATGGGGTTACAGACACAGTTTTAGGAGAGGAAACCTTGGGCTCATACAATACAATTATAAATACTAAGCTTCTGTGCTCCTTAAATTAGGATAGATTTCAATGATTATGATAACTGGAGAATAATGCTCAGGAACACTCAAACTAGCATGCTATAAAACTAAGGATTATTATGGCACCATTAAAGTCCATAATGTTCAACTGATATTAGGAGTATGCATGAAATTCCAACATGCTTAAGACATATAGGCAAATGCAAAACACCAATAAACATGGATGCCCTTTTAATACACAGTGCTTACAAAGTAGTTCTAGAGCACCTGATATTATCCAGATGCATTAGCATCTTACATGCTACCAATTTAATCCTGACATACAAAAAGTGCAAATGCACTGAGAAATTTGTAAGAGCATGATAAAATACAACCTACTCTCCAGCTGTTGTCACGCTGAAGACACAAGATACTATTGGTATACCCTTAAAGTGAAAATGGACTAAAATAAGAACAATTATAGGGTCTCAGCTAAACAAAATTTCACAAAGATACCAAAGTATGTTTATGTCAACAAAACAGCTTTGAATCATCAAGCGTTTAAGTGAAAACAAAGGCAAGCAAACCATTCTTATGAAAAAGTGAACATGTTATTTTGTAGTTGTATGATGACCCCTATCCCTTCACTGGTAACAAATGAAGATGGTGGGGCCAACATAGGGATTGTTTTAATTATTTTTTGTGTTGTACTGTGCTATATGAAATTATTTTATATGATGTACATCCCTTTGGGTCACTTCTGGGGACTACGCTTGTACATAAGCCTAAGAAAAGAAACAAATGAAATATCGCTGTCACAATATGGCCACTGCGTCAAGGGCTACCCTGTATTTTGTTAGTGCTCTAAAACAGAATACAGAAGTTGAGACCAAAGGTGAAATGTCCACTTGGACACCCCTCCATTTTGAAAGTTTCAATAATGTACAGTACTCTTGGCCAGAGTCCACTTGTGCCGCAGCAAGTGTCATTCTATACCATTTGCAACTACGTAATATTTGCTGCCAAATTCTGGACTCTAAAGATGGTTCAAAGATATAGAAGCAGAGTGACTAAATGGTCCATTCATGCATTTTATATCTGCCCCTTGGAAGTATATATAATAATTTCATAGTGTAGCCTGCCTCTCCTGTACAAATGAACCTTTTGCAGGAAGGCAAGAAACAAGCGTACTAAAGTAAAGAGACTAACATCTTTTAGGAAGAAACTTGTAGTTTTGTTATAAAAACCACCCACATGGAAAGTGCTATAAAAAGCCTGAATGAAAAAGAAGTTAGTACCTTCATCTTCCTGAGTCTTGATTTGTTATCATGACACCAAGCCAAACAAGTAATAGTTTCTTGTCTTTCCAAAGATTCTTCAACTTCTTTAGCTGTCAGGAACATCTCAATATTTACTAAGTCCTTGAGAAGAAAGAAAAAAATCCCCATCAGGACACATTGAAAAAAGAAAGCACTATATTGTGCATACGAAAGTTCCACTCAATACAAAATCTTCTTATTAACTGTACAAACATTAACATAAAAAATACATTACATTTTCCTAGATGCCACCTTTAGTCACCTGTTTATTGCCTAAATACTTGAAGGAGATCTTACTTGTTGAAAATGTTAAGCAAATAATTATTTCTAATTGTTATTACCTTTATCAACAAGCTTGGCCACTATATAGACCTGGAGGAGATCCCATGGAATCGGATTCTCTTGATTTGACTATTTGTTTTGAAGACTTCTCAAATAGAGACAACTTGCAATTTAACAATATAACAGAACAGAAAAGCATTCATTATATCTGATACAAGAATTCACAAACTGCTTATTTAAAGTCCAGGAGATCTAAAAGATACTAATAAAGGTATTAATAAAGGTGATACGTGCAGAAAAAAAAATTGTGTACTTAAATTGTATTTTCTGTGGTTAGCACATTCAGATTTTCCACGAAACTGTAAGGGCCACAAAACTTCATCGTAAATTTTCTAAAATTGAAAGACAGGGTAATGAAGACTGAAAAAAGAAAGAAGCTCCTATTTCCTTGTAGATGTGTGATTAAATTAAATGAAGTTCAATATGTTTACTTTGATCCTACCCAGCTGGAGAAATTTCTTATCGAAAAGGAAACAGATGGTGTGAGAAATGTGTAGAAGTTGTATGGCAACTGATTTTTAAATCAAGGCTCTAAAAATCCGACTGGCTATTTTCACTTATATTTGACCATATATTCCCATTTATGTGGACTATTACTTCCTGTTCCTTTTTGGAAGAAATGTAAATTTAAATTTGGAAAAAAAAAACATTAAAAAAATATTAAATCAAGTTAGTATCTCTCTCAGGCGACCCTCAGGGGAAGGAATGCTGGCTTCGGCCTAACCCCTGGTAAGCCTTGCTCAGCTGAGAGGTGCCCAGCTCTACCACCGGCTGCCTTTCAGGTGCTGTGGAGGACTTGCAGCTCATCTGCATATCCTTTACAGCCTTCTCCGGGGTGACTCCCGGGTCCACTCCGATCCACTCAGGGCCTCCGCTCTTGGTGCCCAGCGCTCCCACCAGGCGCTGTGGAGGACTTGCAGCCCTTCTGCATTTCCTCACAGCTGTATCTGGGGTGACTCCCAGGTCCTCCCCGATCTTCCCAGGGCCCTCACTCCAAGTGCCAGGGTTTCCAGGTATTTTTGGCTAGGATCATGCGAACCTCAGGGGGAGGAATGCTGGCTTCGGCATAACCCCTGGTAAGCCTTCCTCAGCTGAGAGGTGTCCAGCTCTACCACCGGCTGCCTTTCAGGTGCTGTGGAGGACTTGCAGCTCATCTGCATATCCTTTACAGCCTTCTCTGGGGTGACTCCCAGGTCCACTCCGATCCACTCAGGGCCTCTGCTCTTGGTGCTGCGTGCCGGACATTTTTCTCTTTACATCTATTTTCTCCCAGTCACTACTGACCTCACCCAATTATACCTAATTCTGAATCACGCTATGGCCCTATACACATTCTCTTCCTTGCCCTGTCCCTTCCTAAATCTTTTCCCTCACCCCCTACTTCTTTCCATTACAGGAACTCACTGCCCATCCATCGACTTCATCAACTCACCTTCTCTCCTACCCTCTTCCTCCCTCTTAGCTTTTAATCTTCATCTCTTTCTTCCTTCCATTTTGCCTTCCCCATTCCACCTAAATACCTCTCGCCTTCGGCACCTTCATGGCCACACCTCTCCTACTCTCCTCCGCTCTCTTTTACTCCTTCTCTTACTCTCAGCCGGTGACATCAATCCCAATCCTGGCCCTCCTCACCAACTATTATCCCAACTCTACAGATCTCACCGTGACCTCTCTAACCTCATCACTATTCCTCTACTCCCCTCCTCTTCTCTGCCCTTCTCTTGCGCCCTTTGGAATGCCCGCTCTATCTGCAACAAACTCCCATATGTTCATGACCTCTTTATCTCACGTCACCTCCATCTGCTCACCATAACAGAAACCTGGCTCTGCCCTGATGACTCTGCTTCAGTCGCAGCCCTCTGCCATGGCAGTTATCTTTTTTCATACTCCTCACCCTGCTGGCCGCAGGGGCAGTGTTGGATTACTTCTCTCTCCCTCCTCCAGATTTCAACCCCTTCTTCCATCTCAATCTCACTGTTTTTCCTCCTTTGAAGTCCACTCTATCCGCCTTTTCTCTCCTCTGCCTCTTTGAATAGCGGTCATTTATTGTCCCCCTGATAAGTCCCTTTCATCCTCAGTGACTTTGATGCCTGGCTTGCCTTCTTCCATGATCCTTCCTCCCCCTCTCTCATCCTTGGTGACTAATATTCCTGCTAATGATCCTTCTTATATTTCCAAGTTACTCGCTTTAACATCCTCCTTTAATCTCCAACTATGCTCCACCTCCCCCACTCATCAAAACGGTCACTGTCTTGATCTTATCTTCTCCTCCAACTGTTCACCCTCTAGTTTCCTTGCCTCTGATCTTCCCCTCTCTGATCACCATCTTATAACTTTCACACTTAAATCTCCTCCCTCCCAGTCCCGTCCTCTCTTATCTAATTTATCTAGGAATCTTCATGGTATTCACCCTTCATCTCTATCCTCCCATGTTTCAAACCTCCTCTCGACTGTGGCACCATCCACGTCTGTCAACGAGGCTGTTTCTTCTTCCAACAATATTCTATCATCTGCCTTAGACACTCTTGCACCTTAGAAGTCAGCCAAGGTTGGGGTTTTGTATGCCTTATAGGGCGGGTCATCAAATATCCACTACCTACGTTCCTGTACCCGCTCCACCGAACGCCTCTGGCGGAAATCTCGGGCCCTTGCTGATTTCTTACACTTTAAGTTCATGCTGACCTCCTTCCAATATGCTCTTTTACGCGCCAAACAGGATTATTATATCCAACTGACTAACTCTCTTGGCTCTAACCCTCGACTTCTCTTCACCACATTGAACTCTCTCATCAAGGTGCCCCCTCCCCCAACTCCCCCTTCATTATCTCCTCAGACCCTTGCTGAATTCTTTCATGACAAGGTTCAAAAGATAAACCTTACATTCTCTACCTCGCCACCTCTCCCTCCACTAGTCCGTTCCCCTCTCTCTCCTTCCCCTCATTCCCTTTCCTCCTTTCCTGAAGTTACTATTGAGGAAACTACACTTCTCCTTTCTTCCTCAAAATGTACCATCTGTTCCTCTGATCCTATTCCCACCCACCTTCTTAATGCCATCTCTCCTGCTCTTATTCCTTTTATCTGTCACATTTTCAACCTCTCACTTTCCACTGCGACTGTCCCTGCTGCCTTTAAACATGCTGTGGTTACACCTCTCCTTAAGCAGCCTTCACTCGACTCTACTTGTCCCTCTAATTACCGACCCATCTCCCTCCTTCCTTTTCTCTCCAAATTACTTGAGCGTGCTGTTCACTGCCGCTGCCTTGATTTTCTCTCCTCACATGCTATTCTTGATCCACTACAATCTGGTTTTCGCCCTCTCCAGTCAACCGAAACTGCGCTTACTAAAGTCTCGAATGACCTATTATTGGTTAAATCCAGAGGTCAATATTCCATCCTCATTCTTCTTAATCTTTCCGCTGCTTTTGACACGGTCGATCACAGCATACTTCTCGATACCCTGTCCTCACTTAGTTTCCAGGGCTCTGTCCTTTCCTGGTTCTCTTCCTACCTCTCCCTCCGCACCTTCAGTGTTCACTCTGGTGGGTCCTCTTCTACTTCTATCCCTCTGCCTGTCGGCGTACCTCAGGGTTCTGTTCTTGGTCCCCTCCTCCTTTCTATCTACACTTCTTCCCTTGGTTCATTAATCTCATCCCATGGCTTTTCCTACCATCTCTATGCTGACGACTCCCAAAATCTACCTTTCTACCCCTGATATCTCACCTTGCATCCAAACCAAAGTTTCAGCATGCTTGTCTGACATTGCTGTCTGGATGTCTCAACGCCACCTGAAATTAAATATGACCAAAACTGAGCTTCTCATTTTCCCCCTCAAACCCACCTCCCTGCTCCCCCCGTTTTCTATTTCTGTTGATGGCTCTCTCATTCTCCCTGTCTCCTCAGCTCGAAACCTTGGGGTCATCTTTGACTCTTCTCTCTCCTTCTCTGCTCATATCCAGCAGATTGCCAAGACCTGTCGTTTCTTTCTTTACAACATCCGTAAAATCCGCCCCTTTCTTTCTGAGCACTCTACCAAAACCCTCATCCACACCCTTGTCACCTCTCGTTTGGACTACTGCAATCTGCTTCTTACTGGCCTCCTACTTAGTCACCTCTCCCCTCTCCAGTCGGTTCAAAACTCTGCTGCTCGTCTCGTCTTCCGCCAGGGTCGCTTTACTCATACTACCCCTCTCCTCAAGTTGCTTCACTGGCTCCCTATCCGTTTTCGTATCCTGTTCAAACTTCTTCTACTAACCTATAAATGCACTCACTCTGCTGCTCCCCAGTATCTCTCCACACTCGTCCTTCCCTACATCCCTTCCCGTGCACTCCGTTCCCTGGATAAATCCTTATCTATTCCCTTCTCCGCTACTGCCAACTCCAGACTTCGCTCCTTCTGTCTTGCTGCACCCTATGCCTGGAAAAAACTTCCTGAGCCCCTACGTCTTGCCCCATCCTTGACCATCTTTAAATCTAGATTGAAAGCCCACCTCTTTAACATTGCTTTTGACTCGTAACCACTTGTATCCACCTACCCTCCTCTCCTCTTTCCTCTACACATTAATTGATTTGCTTTATTTTTTGTCTACTAGATTGTAAGCTCTTTGAGCAGGGACTGTCTTTCTTCTGTTTGTGCAGCACTGCGTACGCTTTGTAGCGCTATAGAAATGCTAAATAGTAGTAGTAGTAGTAGTAGTAGTCTATTTCAGAATTTTTAAAAAGTCCATGAAGTTTAAAAAAACATACCAGCTAGTTCTACATGTTCACATTCATGTGGTCTATAAAACTTATAAGCAAAGAAACTAAACCATGTGCATTTATTCAGCAACTATAGCTTTCACAATACTAAGCAAAAGAACTGCCTGTGCTGTGGATGATAAAAAGCCATGCTGATTACTTTTAACAGGTGCTCTCTGAGGAAAGCAGGATATTAGCAGCTTTTTGCCTTTCTGGCAAAATCTCCTCTCAAATTGCTTGGCCTGCTTTATTAATGTTTAAGCACCTTCCTATTTTTCTCATTTGGCCTTGCTTCCAATTTTGAAGGATGCCTTTTTGGCTTTAATAGCCTTTTTACCAGCATGTTTAGCCAAGTTGGCAGGTGTTTTAAATTTGTGGAATATTTTTTTCTGGCCCACTAAGATGACATTTTTAAGCAATTTACACACCTCATACAGACCTCTAATCCTTGCAACTCAATTTCCTTTGATCAGTCTCCTTTTCTAAAATTAAATGTTACTGCACTAGTTATTTATTATGGTCCCTTTTTACTCCTTGCACCAAATCTTGCATGCCAGGGACAACTAGAGTTAAAGTAGTAGCTCCTCTCATTAGTTCTGGAGCCAATTAACCACCCCCTTCCCTTCCCCCCAAGTACTATGAACATGGCCTTCATCCCATCCCCAGTTTATGTCAATCTGATAAGAAGAAAAAAAAAGATCCTGGAATCAAACTGAGGTTGCCCACATAAAGCATAAACCACACTACTGAACCTTCATGTCAGTTCTGTGTTTACATCAAATTATAATAGTTATGCAAGTTTCCTTAGACCACTACGGCTTTAATTAAATTTTAATAAATAGGAGGAAAAAGACTTCAGCATTCTGCCTATAATCAGATTTATTTTCTGCTGGGCGAACTTCCCCATTAGTCATTAAAAAAAAACCTCATTTTATTTATTTCATAATCTTTTTTCTTTATTTTTTGCTTTATTTTCCTGTTTTTTTTTCATCATTTCTTCATCATTATTCCTTTCCACAATATAACCAAAATGCACTCTTTATTGACATTTCATTGGCATTGTCAACTAGAAGTTAAATGATGCTGGGACACTTACAGGCTCATTTTCGAAAGACAAGGACGCCCATCTTTTGACATAAATCGGAAGATGGGCGTCCTTCTCCCAGGTTGTCCAAATCGGTATAATCGAAAGCCGATTTTGGATGTCCAACTGCTTTCCATCGCAGGGATGGAGCAAAGATCAAGGGGGCGTATTGGAGGCATAGCGAAGGCGGGACTTGGGCGTGCCTAACAAATGGGCGTCCTCAACACATAATGGAGAAAAAAAAAGGCACCCCTGACGAACACCTGGACGACTTTACCTGGTTGTGTTTTTCTTATGACCAAGACACAAAAAGTTGCCCGAAATGACCAGATGACCACCGAAGCGAATCAGGAATGACCTCCCCTTGCTCCCTCAGTGGTCACCTCTCACCCTCAAAAAATATCTTTAAAAATATTTTGTGCCAGCCTCAGATGTCATACTCTGGTCCATGACAGCAGTATGCAGGTCCCTGGAGCAGTTTTAGTAGGTACTACAGTGCACTTCAGGCAGGCGGACCCAGGCCCATCCCCCCCTACCTGTTACATTTGTGGCGGAAACAGTGAGCCCTCTAAAACCCACCACACCCATATCTAGGTGCCCCCTTCACCTGTAAGGGCTATGGTAGTGGTGTACAGCTGTGGGGAGTGGGGTTTTTTTTTGTGGGGGGGGGGGGGCTCAGAATACAAGTTAAGGGAGCTATGTACCTGGGAGCAATTTCTGAAGTCCACTGGAGTGCCCCCTAGGGTGCCCGGTTGGTGTCCTGGCATGTCAGGGGGACCAGTGCACTACAAATGCTGGCTCCTCCCACGACTAAAGGGCTTGCATTTGGTCATTTCTGAGATGGGCGTCCTTGGTTTCCAAAATCAGAAACGACCAAGTCTAGGGACGACCATCTCTAAGGACGACCAAAATTTCAAGATTTGGGCATCCCCGACCGTATTATTGAAATGAAAGATGGACGTTCATCTTGTTTCGATAATACGGGTTTCCCTGCCCCTTCATCGGGATGTTTTGCGAGGACGCCCTCAACAAAACTTGGGCGTCACTTTCGATTATGCCCCTCTTACTGTTTTGAATTACTCTGTTTCATGTCACACTTCCTTAGGAGCAAATCCAACTTCCATCGCACTAGCATGTCCACATCATCCCGCTTTCTGCTTTCTTATTGAGTCTTTGATTATAGACTGAAGGCTGAGCATCTGAAGTCTTTTTCCTCCCATTTTATTACAATTTCATTAAAGTCTTAGTGGTCTAAGGAAACTTGCATGACTATTATAATTTGATATATTAACAGCAAGTTCATTGCCTTGTTTTAGTTCCATGTTTCAATAAATTTAAGTGAAAATAACAATCCCATCTTATATTAGAAAGTAAAACATAGGAGCAAATATGGAGCAAAGTTCTTATTTTCTGTGGAGAGGGCACAACTTGATTGTGTCAGCATGGACAGTCTAAAGTAGAGACCATCTTAGCCAGAAGAACTGAGTTCTTCCCCTGCTCTTTCAGACTGCTCTAACCAGCTTTATTATTCCAGAGATGGGACTTAATTATGGCCCAAGCAACAAGACAAAACTGAACCTAGAGACCCTTAAGATTCTCTGATAACCCTGCAGTAACCCTGCTGGTGACTGGATTATGTGGAGAGAGACTGGATGTGGACATTGTTGTTACCATCATTCAGGTATGAGAGACAGCGAGCGTTTGCTTCGGATCCAACAAGAGAGTTATAGGGATAAAGACAAGGAAAAAGCTGTAAAAAACGGCAAAAATCAATTTACAGCGATGTTGAAGCTGCTGTAGTTTCTAAACTAGTTGGCCTTTCAGGTTGATTTTTGGTAGGTGTACTAAATGCACGGTTGTAATGAGGCATTCCAATTTGCAGCACTTTCCTTCAAGTGGTTGAAAAATTATAAGCGTTCAAAGTTGGTATAAAAAGCATTTTTGCCCATCAAAATGTGAAGCTTATGCTTGCTGGAAGCCATCTGCTGAACGAAGATTACAAAGCACTGATGGCTAAAACTGTGTGCAATTTGGAATGCAAAGAGTGCATGCTTCACAGGTGTGAAATATGTCCAGGTAAAGATGTGCTTGAAAATTACCTGACAGAAGTGTTCAGTGATGCTGACCCAGGTGAAACAATCGAGTTTAAGCAGTGGGTTCATACAGATCGCACCACACTGGAGACCAAACAGATGTATGTTGATGATTTTGTATCTGAGCTTGCATTGAAAGTTTCAAACCTGTCAATTCACCATTACATTTCCAAATATCAGACACAATACTTAAAAACTGTTAAAGAAAACCTAAATCCTTGTGAAATTGTTGTTCTCTTGGACTTTGCTGAAAACTACTCCTTTATTGTCCAAGATGCTGTTCAAGGTTTCCACTGGGAAAACAGTCAATCAACCTGAAAGGCCAACTAGTTTAGAAACTACAGCAGCTTCAACATCGCTGTAAATTGATTTTTGCCGTTTTTTTGGCAAAGTTTGAGCTTAAACCATTCAAAAAGTAAGAGGACTAGGAACATGGGGTTTTGCCAGTTCATTAAGCCCTAAAAGTAGTGCAGGTTCTCCAAATATCCCCCTTGTACTACTAAAACTTCCAGTTTTACAGCTTCTGGAAGTTGGCCCAAAATGTCATTTTTGCTCAGGTGACATTTTGCAACCCTTTACTTGAGGTCCCCTATAACCTCCAATTTTTAGTCTTTTGAACTAAAATTTTGCACAGCTTAGTTTTTTATCATAAAGAAACTATGTACCAAATTTCATCAAAATCAGAGATGGTGAGGTGGGGACGACCTTTAAAACTGGTCCACTTGACACGGAATGACTCATGTACCAGACTCAGCTCTGGAGCTTTTTCCTTGTCTTTATCCCTATAACTCTCTTGTTGGATCCGAAGCAAACGCTCGCTGTCTCTCATACCTGAATGATGGTAACAACAATGTCCACATCCAGTCTCTCTCCACATAATCCAGTCACCAGCAGGGTTACTGCAGGGTTATCAGAGAATCTTAAGGGTCTCTAGGTTCAGTTTTGTCTTGTTGCTTGGGCCATAATTAAGTCCCATCTCTGGAATAATAAAGCTGGTTAGGAACATGGGGTTTTGCCAGTTCATTAAGCCCTAAAAGTAGTGCAGGTTCTCCAACTATCCCCCTTGTACTACTAAAACTTCCAGTTTTACAGCTTCTGGAAGTTGGCCCAAAATGTCATTTTTGCTCAGGAGACATTTTGCAACCCTTTACTTGAGGTCCCCTAGAACCTCCAATTTTTAGTCTTTTGAACTAAAATTTTGCACAGCTTAGTTATCATAAAGAAACTATGTACCAAATTTCATCAAAATCTGAGATGGTGAGGTGGGGACCCCTGGTCCACTTAACACGGAATGACTCACATGGAACTGCTCTTAATGTAAGGAAAGCTGAAAGATCAGGACAAGAGGATGATTAAGCCACATATACTGACTATGGAAGACCTGCGTAGGTGAGCATAGTTAGCCTGGAAAAGTACTTAACAGGGAAAACAGAATACTGTTTCTCAGTGCATTTCTCTTATCTGCTAAAAATCCAATTTAAGTCAGGATTAATGCTGCAGAAACATGGCGAAAACTGTGGCTGATGGAGAAGGAACTTTTGGAATAGAAGCTTATAAAGCTGCACTAAGTAGGGTCATTGAAATGAAAACTCAGAAAAATAAAATAAATAGGTGGTTGAATCTTTGTAAACTCTGCCAGGTCTCCCCTAATATTGGCAGTAGATACTGCTTGCAAGTGCTCAAGTCTATAATACAACTGTGTCACTTTCCCCTCTAAATGTTTTACACAGATTTTAGGAAGCAAGCTTCAGAGAACAGAGATTTATTGTGCAATTACAAACAAAAGGTTTACTTAACTTGGATGAAGCAGGTAAAACATGGGACAGCTAAGTTGCAGTATCAACTATTTACGGTTTTTAGTAGAAAACGTAGACTCCAACACTTATTTATTTGCATTTGTATCCCACATTTTCCCACCTATTTGCGGGCTCAGTGTGGCTTACAATACATTATGAGTGATGGAAATACAATCAGTTGCAGTAAGATTATGGGTTACATTATGAAACGTTATGGGAAGACAGAGTAAATTCAGGATGTCATATGGGATAGAACAACAGAGTATAACAGTGGGGAATTGGGAGGGGGAAAAACAGTATCAAGGGAATATAAAGGTCTAACAAATACGGGGGAAGAGAATTCAGAAGAGAGTGTGTTGATGCGTATCTTTTGGTGTGTATGGGCTTCATGTGTTTTGATCCTTGCAGTAGATTTTCTCAAATAGATAAGTCTTCAGTAGTTTGCGGAAGTCGGTCAGTTCGTAGATCGTTTTCAGGTTGCGTGGTAGTGTATTCCAGAATTGTGTGCTCACGTAGGCGAAGGTTGATCCATGCAGTACTTTTGTATTTTATGCCTTTGCATTTAGGGAAATGGAGATTGAGGAAGGTTCAGGAGGATCTTTTGGCGTTTCTGGGCGGCAGGTCTATTAAATCAGACATGTATGCAGGGGCTTCACCGTGAATGATTTTGTGGACTAAGGTGCATTCTTTAAAAGTGATACGTTCCTTGAGTGGTAGCCAGTGTAGTTTCTCCCGTAAGGGTTTTGCACTTTCGTATTTTGGTTTTCTGAAGATGAGTCTGGCTGCTGTATTCTGGGCTGTTTGAAGTTTCCTTAGTATTTGTTCTTTGCAGCCTGCGTATAATGAGTTGCAATAATCCAGGTGGCTGAGTACGAGTGATTGTGCTAGACTGCGGAAGACAGATCTTGGAAAAAATGGTCTTATTCTTTTCAGTTTCCACATGGAGTAGAACATTTTTTTGGTTGTGTTGTTCGCATGAGTCTCAAGTGTTAGGTGGCGGTCAATAGTGACTCCAAGGATTTTTAAAGTTTCTGAGATTGGCAGATTTAGTTTAGGTGTGTTAATGGCGGTAAATTTATTCGTGTTGTATTGGGAGGTAAGTATGAGGCATTGAGTTTTTTCAGCGTTCAGTTTCAGTCGGAATGCATCTGCCCAGGTGTTCATGATGTGTAGACTTTGGTTGATTTCGTTAGAGATTTCATTAATGTCTTTTTTGAATGGGATATATATCGTTACATCATCGACATATATGTATGGGTTAAGTTTATGGTTTGATAGAAGTTTTGCCAAGGGGGGTCATCATTAGATTGAAAATAGTTGGTGAGAGGGGATCCTTGCGGTACTCCACAATCAGGTGTCCATGCAGCAGACGTAGTTGAGTTTGATGTGACTTGATATGAGCGTAAGGTTAAGAACCCCTTGAACCAGTTTAGGACATTGCCTCCGATGCCAAAATATTCGAGAATGTGTAATAGGATTCCGTGGTCTACCATATCAAAAGCACTTGACATGTCAAATTGCAGGAGGAGTATATTGGTGCCGGTTGCAATCATTTGTTTAAATTTGGTCATTAGGGTAATTAATACTGTTTCTGTGCTGTGATTTGACCGGAATCCTGATTGGGAATCATGTAGTATGGAGAACTTGGTGAGGTAGTTTGTGAGTTGTTTGGTAACCATCCCTTCGGTTATTTTGGTTATTAGTGGTATAGATGCTACTGGTCTGTAGTTAGTTATTTCGCTTGCGTTTTTCTTTGTGTCCTTGGGTATTGGGGTGAGTAAAATGTTTCCGTTTTCTTTTGGGAAAAGAAATTTTGTAGCATGAAATTCATGTGGTTAGTTAGGTCTGTTATGAATTGTTGAGGGGCTGATTTCATGAGGTTGTTTGGGCAGACATCTAGTTTGCATTGGGATTTGGCGAATCTTTTGAGCGTTTTAGAGATGAGATCCTCTGATAGTAGTTCGAATTCGGTCCAGATCCTGTCTGCTGGGTATATTCCGTCTTCTGGGTCTAGATAGTTTACTGTTTCTTACTAGATAGTTTCCTTTAACACACTGGCCTGGTAGAGGTTCTTTGCAAAGTCCTCTGCAGTGTTCTCTCTTTATGGACATCATCGCCAAAGAGAAACTATGTTAGAAGTTATGAGTATGCTGGATCCACTGGACAGTCAAGTCTGCGGAGGACCAGAAATGAAGAAGAAAGGAGGAAAGGAAAGAAATAAATGGAAAGGAAGCCCTGGAAACGGAGTTAAGAGGACAGATAGCAGCAAAATCGGATACTGGGCCAGCATGCTCAGAAAAACAGTCACCAGACAACAAAAGTAGAAATAAATTTTATTTTCATTATAGTGTTTGGAATATGTTCACTTTGAGAATCAGGTGCTCAACATTAAAAGTTTATATTTATTTACTTATTTATGGCATTTTATCGCACATTAAACATGAATTAGATTGGAACCTGGGATCATTTAATTTTTTTTTCCTGGAGTAATGCATTGCCACCCCCCCCCCCCCAAGACTCTCTCCCCGGCTATAGCCAGCTCTGCAATTTGGGGGGGGGGGGGTGCAGAGGGGGACCGGGGAAAGAGCCTGTTAAACATTTACCAGCACACCACTGCTTTTACACCTACTCCAATCAGGATTTTGTAGACATCAACCATATCCCCCTTCAGCCGTCTTTAACAAGCTGAAGAGGCCTAACTTCTTTAGCCTTTCCTCATGTGGGAGGAGTAAAATTCCCTTATTTTTGTTGCTCCTCTGAGCCTTTTCTAATTCTGCTATGAGATATGATGACCAGAATTGAATGCAGTACTCCTTATTTTGCATTCCTTTCTTCATAATTCATAGCATCATTTTTGCTTTTTTGGCCACTGTCACACAAATGGGCAGAATATTTCAATATTTCAGCATATTATCTACAACACCTAGATCTTTTTCTTGAGTACTGACTCCTAAGGAAGACCCCAGCATCAGGTAACTATGATTTGGATTATTCTTCCTAATGTACATCACTTTGCATTTATCTACATTAAACTTCATCTGCCATTTTGATGTCCAGTCTTCTAGTTTCCTTAGGTCTTCCTGCAATTTTTCACATTTGCATGCATTTTGACAACTGAATAGTTTTGTATCATATACAAATGTAATCACTTCACTTGCCGTTCCGATTTCCATATCATTTATAAATGTTAAATAGCACCGGTCCCAGTACAGATCCCTGCAGCACTCCATTATTCACACTCCTCCACTGAGAAAAGTGACCATTTAACCCCACCCTTGGTTGTTTTCTGTCCAATAACCAATGATCTCTTTAGTAAAGCAAAGGCTTTATTATGTGGGGTTGCTTCAAAGGAGTGAGATAGGGAGGCTTCTAAAGACTGAGGCAAAGATTACTCCTGAGGGAATTCTGCACAATTGTAAATTCTGGAGCAATTTTGCAATGCACCTCAGGCAGGTGGGAGGTGGACCTGTGGTTCAAATACAGCTGATGCTGTGGCCGTCCTGTACTGCGGCATGGCTCTTTCAGAGTGCTATCAGAACAGTGCTAAATTCTTGTGTTGTTCTCATGAGACGGAAAATTGCATAGGATTGCAATCACAGTCTGCTAGGGCCAGCTGCATTTGTAACATGGCGCAACAACAGTACTGAGAGGCAAGTTGGAGAGACCAAGTTTGAGGAGAGGAGAGAAACTGGAGAAGATACTTACTGGGGAGCAAGGTGTTAAGGGAACATAGGACAGAAAGCAATGGATGTGTAGAAGGCGAGAGGAGCTGGGAAAGACTGGTAAGGTAGTATGTAGGGCATGCACAGGCAGGTGGGAGGAGGGGAGATGAAAAGAGAAAATGTACTGTATCTCTCCCTTTAACATACAATATAAAATTTTATGTACCACCATTACCCAAAAATATTGGTTCACTGGGATTAATAAAATATATTCCTAGTTTTGAACCAGTTTATGAAATAATTTAGAAGCTTAACAACTTTAAGAGAGAAATTTTCTTTAAAAGTTTTCAATTTACTTCTAAAGTTTGTGTAATTTGTTTCCAGTCTTATACTAGTGGATGAGAATCCCATTCCAAAGCTGCTTGATATGCTAGGGTCACAGAATGTACATTTTTGGTTGCCAAAGGAAAATACATAAAATCCAATCTGCAGAGCCCAAGAGGATTTGCAGGTAGAGCCAATTTTTTTTTTTTTTTTTTTTTTAACAGAACTGGCAATATTTGTAGCAACTAGCTGAACTTAAAACTCCTTTTACAAAACAGAACTGATTAGCAGCACATTGAATGCAAAGAAGCCCATTAAATTTCCATTGGTTTCTTTGCATTCAGCGCAGACTAATTGGTAGTACTGCTTTGTAAAAGGAGCCCTTAGTGGATTATAGAAAATAAAAAATTGCTATAAGTTTATGTTTGTTATGTGATCTATCACTGTTACTGATGTATCAGATCAAAGCTGTTTACACTAAATATAATAGACAGAAATCCTAGCTAAGGTGCACTTTATCTGTACTCTCCAGGAAAATCTGCACCAAAAACTTAACATTTTGCATCTTTAAGAACTTCATTGTCTAATTTACTGCTCAGACTCTGGTTTATTTATTTAGATTTTGCTCACACACACACACACCTTTTTCAGTAGTAGCTCAAGGTGAGTTACATTCAGGTACACTGGATATTTATCTGTCCCAGGAAGGCTCACAATCTAAGTTTGTACCTGAGGCAATAGAGGGTTAAGTGACTTGTTCAAGATCACAAGGAGCAGCAGTGGGATTTGAACCAGCCACCTCTGGATTTTAAGTTACATACATTATATCCATATGGAATGAATACTAGAATAGAATGGAATAAGTTTTTTTGAACCGGCGATGTGCCTTTAATTGCATTGTAACTCCTATTGATTGACATTGCAGAGGGAGGTACTGAGCTGGAGGTGTCTTACGTCAGCTTAGATAAAGCGCGGCCATTTTTATAGCTTTGAGAAGCTAGAGAGAACAGATCATAAAGTACCCTGTAAGAACCATTGAGTTGGAGAATAGATTTGCAGAAGTCATGTTCTGAGATTCATTTGATATATGTTTATGTTTTTTATGATAGATCTTTAGAGTCAGACACCACGGACCCTGAGGAAGGATTCGAAACTTAGGCCAAAGTCAGGCCGTGGAAGGTGTCCAAAAGACTTAAAAGATAAGTGCACAACATCTGCAATGGGTATTGAGCAGTAGCCGTATGTTTACAATTATATTTTTTGAAAACATTTTGAGCAGTAGCCTTATGTTATATATTATGTAAGGAGTTTTTTGCCCATGATGACATGAGGGACCTCCCTTATGTTGGTGCACCAACGACGGAGTAATCCCTTATAATTGAGGCTTTTTCTCCTTCCATTAAAAAATATTTTAAAAATATCGATAGAATTCAAGGATATTGTTGTTTGATCACATTGTTACATGTCAGTTGGGTAATATCCTATAGAGCTCTTACTGGAAATTGAGCTTGATTTGTATCTGCCATTTTCAGGGCACAGATCATAGACGTCTGCCCAGCACTAGCCCCGCTTCCCACCATCGGAGCTGCCACCCAATCTCTGCTAAGCTACTGAGGATCAATTCCTTCTGAAAAGGATTCCATTATGTTTATCCCACGCATTTTTGAATTCCGTTACCGTTTTCACCTCCACCACCTCCCATGGGAGGCATTCTAAGTACCCACCACTCTCTCCATGAAAAAATACTTCCTGACATTTTTCTTGAGTCTGCCCCCCCCTACAATCTCATTTCATGTCCTCTAGTTCTAACGCCTTCCCATCTCCGGAAAAGGTTTGTTTGCGGATTAATACCTTTCAAATATTTGAAAGTCTGTATCACATCACCCGTTTCTCCTTTCCTCCAGGGTATACATGTTCAGGTCAGCAAGTCTCTCTCATACGTCTTTTAACGCAAATCCCATACCTTTTTGGTAGCTTTTCTTTGCACCGCTTCAATTCTTTTTACATCCTTAGCAAGATATGGCCTCCAAAACTGAACACAATACTCCAGGTGGGGCCTCACCAACGACTTGTACAGAGGCATCCACACCTCCTTTCTTCTGCTGGTCACACCTCTCTCTAAATAGCCTAGCAGTCTTCTGGCTACGGCCAGCGCTTTGTCACACTGTTTTGTCGCCTTCAGATCCTATCACCCCAAGATCCCTCTTCCAGTCTACACACATACGTCTCCCGTGGATTTCTACTTCTTAAGTGCATCACTTTGCATTTCTTTGCAATGAATTTTAATTGCCAAACCTTAGACCATTCTTCTAGCTTCTGCAGATCTTTTTTCATGTTTTCCACTCCCTCTGGGGTGTCCACTCTGTTACAAATCTTGGCATCATCCGCAAAAAGGCAAAATTTTACCTTCTAACCCTTCGGCAATGTCACTCACAAATATATAGAACAGAATCGGCCCCAGCACCGATCCCTGAGGCACTCCACTACTCACCTTTCCCTCATCCGACTGAATGTCATTAACCACCACCCTCTGGCGTCTGTCCATCAACCAGTTCACCATGTCAGGTCCTATCTTCAGCCTGTCAAGTTTATTCAAGAGCCTCCTGTGGGGACCCGTGTCAAAAGCTTTGCTGAAATCTAAGTAGATTACATCTATAGCACGTCCATGATTCAATTCTCCGGTCACCCAGTCAAAGAATTCAATGAGATTCGTTTGGCACAATTTACCTTTGGTAAAACCATGTTGTCTCGGATCCTGCAACTTATTGGCTTCCAGGAAATTCACTATCCTTTCCTTCAGCATCGCTTCCATTACTTGTCCAATAACCGAAGTGAGGCTTACTGGCCGGTAGTTTCCAGCTTCTTCCCTATCATCACTTTTGTGAAGAGGAACCACATCGGCTCTTCTCCAATCCCACGGAACCTCTCCCGTCTCCAAGGATTTATTAAACAAATCTTTAAGAGGACCCGCCAGAACCTCTCTGAGCTCCCTCAATATCCTGGGGTGGATCCTGTCCGGTCCCATGGCTTTGTCCACCTTTAGATTTTCAAGTTGTTCATACACACTCTCTTCTGTGAACGGTGCTATATCCACTCCATTCTCATATGTACTTTTGCCAGTCAATCGTGGTCCTTCTCCAGGATATTCTTCTGTGAAAACAGAACAAAAGTATCTGTTTAGCAAATTTGCTTTTTCATCATTATCTACATAGCGGTTCGCAGCATCTTTCAGTCTCACAATTCCCTTTTGAGTCTTCCTCCTTTCACTAATATACCTGAAGACATTTTTGTCACCCCTCTTTACATTTCTGGCTATTTGCTCTTCCGCTTTCGCCAAACGTATCTCTCTCTCTCTTGGCTTCTTTCAGTTTCATCCGGTATTCCTCTCCGTGTTCGTTTGTCCAGGAAGAGTCCTTAAAGAGATTCCAAGATCTACTTGTAAATGAGTTTGACAAGCAAATATTCCAATCCATATCCAGTGGATAGATAGTAGATACTATGACTTTTAAATTGGCTTAAGAGGGGGAGATGTTTTAATTTTAGTAAGATAGGAACTGGATTTTAGAGAAGAGATTTGTTCAATAAATGAGAGAATAGAAGCTCTTATTAGCTCCTTCTCTGAGATAGAATCTGTTATTGATTTATAGTTGTCCAAGGATTTTATATGATAATGCCTCTACTTTGACTTTTTGTTGATGTCTACATTTGTAGATAGAAACACGATTTTAGGAGATTTTAATATACATGTTGATAGAAGGGATAGTGATTTTAGGGTTACATCCTTTTTAGAAGTTTTTGACTCATTGGGTTGGGACACAGTCGGTTGCAGCTCCCACTCATATTGCTGGTCATACATTTATTATTTGTTAGAACATTTTAAAGTATAAATTCTATTCATTATAAGGTTGAGATGGTTCCTTGGTCAGACCATGCTGTGATCTATTGTTGGTTCTCTAGTCAGAGCAGCATGAGGTTAAGAATACATGTAGTGAGGTCTGTTCAGTTAGATCTGATGAAGATTTGGCAAAACTCAGAGCTAATCTGATCTGCTGCTCCATAATTTTCTAAAGAGTTAATTGAACAGATACAACTTTTATGTAGAAAAGGAAAGAGAATGGAGAAAATATCCTGACTATTTTACTCAACTGAGTTATAAGGAATGTTTATTGGGTTATCAATAGGCTACTAATTTAGAGTGTAAACGATATTATGATGAGGTGATTGAAAAAAGTTTCTTAGAAGAAGATTCTTCTCTATCATTCAATCTTTGAATGGGTCTAGGCAGAAGGGAGATGGATAGGGATATTCCGAGTCAATCTTTTGCAGATAAGATTTTGAGAAGACAGAATTTTGAAATCTTTGGAAAATTATCTTCTTCCAGGCGAGGTTGCTGGGAGGGATGCTGATGTTGTCAAATGGGAGGAATTCACTCCAGTATCACAGAAACAAGTACAACAAGTGATTGGATGTTTAAATACATCAACTAATTCTTTAGATGTTTGTTCAGTAGATTTAGTAAAATCTTTGAAACATGATCTGTCAGGATACTTTACAGCACTGGTTAATAGATCCCTTTTAGAAGGAAGGTATCCTTTGATTTTGAAAAAGCTGTAGTGCACCCTTTATTAAAAAGCTAATCACTAGATAAGTCAAAAGTTGAGAATTATTGTCCTATTTCTTCTCTCTTTTTTGTAGCTAAAGTAGTAGAAAAGCTGGTGCTTTATCAGTTGTAGGAATTCTTAGAGCAATATGAGATCTTAAATCCAGGACAGTTTGGGTTTCGCCCAAAATATTCAACAGAAACCCTATTGATTACGGTCTGTGATAGTTTTAAGAGTTGGCTTTGATAGGAGTGAATCCTATTTTTTTGTTACTTTAGACATTTCATCAGCTTTTGATACGGTCCATCATGGACTTTTAACTCAGCGACTGGAATCACTAGGGATTCAGGGGCAAGTTCTGAAGTGGTTTAAATCAATAATTTTTAAGTGAAGTTTTTTCAGGAAGAGGTACAGCAGGACATATCAACTTGGACTGAGGTATTTTCAGAGGTACCCCAGGGATCTACCTTATCTCCAGTACTTTATAATATGTACATGCTTTCTCTCTAAGTTGTTGGCAGGCCTAGGCCTTTCTTATAAAATATGTATGACATTCAATTTGTTATTCTTATTTCAGAGTCTGTAGGAAAACCTTTGGATTTTTTTGCATTTAAACATGCAAACTATTAATTCCTGGATAAATGCAAATAGATTGAAATTGAATGTATCAAAAACACAAGTTTTGGTTTTGTTCTACTCTTCTTCACTGGAATTAGAATTTAATGTGAGTTAAAATAGCATTTAAATTTTGCAAGAGATAAAATATTTGGGAGTTAGATTCATCTTTAACATTTCAGTGTCACATTAAGATGTTAGTGAAGAAGACCTTCTATAAATTGAGAGTGTTGCATAGGTTGAAGGATTCCTTGTCAGAAGCATATTTTAGGACAGCATTGCAATCTCTTTTAACACCCTTGTTTGATTACTTTAATTTGTTATTCCTAGGTTTGCCTAAGTATTTGGTTAAACCATTGCAGTTGGCACAGAATGTGGCAGCACAGGGACTCTGAGGTACTATCACATCTAATCGGTATTACATGAATTACATTGGTTACCGGTGAAATGGAGAGTCCAGTTTAAAGCGTTGAGTCTGATATATAGAGCGCTGAAGGGTGCTGTTCCCATTTCATTAGCCTCTGCTTTAAGAATTTATTGTCCACCACCTCCCTCTCAGATCTGCAGATAAATTACAGCTAACCACTCTTTCTTATAAAGAGATCAGATATGAAGGATATTAGATCCAAAATGTTTTATAATGAAGGATCTCTGTTTTGGAACAAACTGCCTGTAGAATTAAGGAAGGTGGAGAATTACTTACAATTTAGAAAATTATTTAGGCTTACTTTTTCAACCAGGCCTTCGGTATTATTAGGAAAGGAATGGAAAACAAAAATGAGGCCGTTATAATGCCTTTGTATCGCTCCATGGTGCGACTGCACCTTGAATACTATGTTCAATTCTGGTCGCCGCATCTCAAAAAAGATACAGTGGAATTAGAAAACGTGCAGAGAAGGGTGACGAAAATGATAACGAGGATAGGACGACTTCCCTATGAGGAAATGCTAAAGTGGCTAAGGCTCTTCAGCTTGGAGAAAAGGCAGCTGAGGGGAGATATAATAGAGGTCTGTACAATAATGAGTGGAGTGGAAAGGGTAGACATGAAGTGTCTGTTTATGCTTTCCAAAAATACTAGGACTAGGGGGGCATGTGATGAAGCTACAAAGCAGTAAATTTAAAACGAATCCGAGAAAAGTTTTCTTCACTCAACGTGTAATTAAACTCTGAAATTCATTGCCAGAGAATGTGGTAAAGGCAGTTAGCTTAGCAGAGTTTTAATAAGGTTTGGACGGATTCCTAAAGGAAAAATCCATAGACCATTATTAAATTGGACTTGGGGAAAATCCATTATTTCTGGGATAAGCAATATAAAATGTTTTGTACTTTCTGGGGATCTTGTCAGGTATTTGTGACCTGGATCAGCCACTGTTGGAAACAGGATACTGGGCTTGATGGACCTTTGGTCTGTCCCAGTATGGCAATACTTATGTACTTATGGCTGACCTGTTTTATTTGTAATTTGAATCTGATATTTTTATTATTGTTTGTATGGCAATGTTGTTTGTTTTTTTATCACTTTATGGATGCTATATTTGTAAACAGCTTAGAACATAAGATATAGCAGTCTATAGATTGTGTAATAAATAAATAAAATCATTTGTACATAGAACCTTCCAGTTATTTTCCCTTGGCTTACCTAAACTCTGTATTGGCTTCAAACCTATGTCCTCTTATCTAACTTGCTGCTCAAGAGTGAACTAGTGAGATTCTCCCTTTACTATCTTTGAGTCAGTTCATTTACTACCTCTCCCTCTAAAATGCTTGTCCAAGTATGATCAGAATTTCTCCCTTTAAGCAGATCTGGCGCTAAAAAGTTCTCAGGGGGATCGTCCTTGAGACAGCTCGGTCTCGGGCGAAACATATGTCGGACATTTTTAAACCCCTGGGTCCGAAGAAAAATGATCTTAAAAAGATAAGTTAAACATAAAAATGAATAAATAAACCTGAGATTGTGTGAAGTCAGGGTAGCTGACCTATGAAGATGTTCCGATGTTGATAATGTTGCCATAAAAACAAATGTTTGTTGGCAGCGAACATCACTGAGGTCAATTAAAGAGATACAACTGACTTGTGATTTGAATGTTCTTTAAAAAAAAGCAGTGTTTGAGAATAACGTATGTAAGTACTCTCTAGCTGGATATTTGTGAACTATTGGGATTGTATGTTGATGATATCCAAAAGGTTTTGTAAAACTGCCTGCATACTGATCTAAGGCATAACCATATTGTTCCATACATGGCTCCAGCCATCACTTTATCTAAAACCTCCTTTGGAGTAATGCATTGAAATCAGCAAACTTGTAACAATGTTACCATTACCATCGACTGATATGTCCAAAAAGTTTAAAATTCCTTCTTTACTACATTGGCTTAATTTCTTGCCAGATCAATGTCTCCAAATCCACTATGTTCAGCAATAAAGAGAAATGAAAGTGTATATACAATCAGTCCCAGTGAAAACCTCTCTCATATCATCTATAAAGCACTTTTTTGAAATTCTATATTCACCCATGTGGACTACAAAAACATATGAAATGGAAAAAGCCTCAGCACCCTCGCCTCCACACAAACAGGAAAATCTTACTTGGTGAAAAGGACTTAAACCAGAGTCAAATATCTTCATAGTTATAAAAAACCCTTTCACACAAAATATTAAAACTTCACCTAGAGTTCAATTTCATTGGATCCACCCAAGTATCATGATAAAAAATATAAAGCGTCAAACACTTAGCTTATATCTTAAAAGAAGTGGTATGGTATCTAATGTTGGGGGAGAGGGGGAGGAAATGTGGGGGCCCCCCATGAACAGCTGGTTATGCTCCAATTTTATGTTTAAATTTGTTTATTGACGTATTATATAAAACATATATACATCATACCCAGCAAATAACCTTACTAATACAACAGACAACTTGTAATCCGTCCACATACATCAAATCTTCTTTTATCCCTTGACACCCCCTCCCCCCGCCCTCCCTTCCTTTTAGTTTAAGGTTCAACAGTTTTTATTAATGACAATTCAAAGATAACACCGTTAACCTGGTGCATTTACAGAAATTCAGAGTATATAAACAAGCTCTGTTTAAACCGTATGATACAGCTCGTTATCAAACTTTTTACATATTATCTCTACCCCTCCCCCCTCTAAGTGTTGGTCGATATGTGCATGCTTTGACTTTCCATATTGAACTAGCTCCCTCCCGTCCCGGAGGAGGTCCTGGGTCCTATACTCTGATGACCTCCTCCCCCGTTCTGGAAGGTGACACTTTTATTGTGCAGACTTAGTCTACTATACCAAGCTACCGAGTGCTTTGATTTGTTCTGTTAACCATGTTTGTATCTTAGGCGTAGCTTCTAATCCACCTTAACAGCTCTCCCATACACGTTGACATTTAACAACCCCACCTTCTCCCTTTGCCCTCCCACTCCCCCCATATGCTCCAATTTTAATTACACAATTAAAAATTTTGGATCAAGATACAGCCCTACTTCAATGCTTCTTTTTGAGTATTCAGCATACCAAAATGGTTTCAGTGTATTAAAAATAGGTATCATTTAGGAGACGTATGTACCACAAGGTCTTAACTACCAGAGTCCACTATAACCCTTTTTTTTAATCCTTTGTAGCAGCAGGGAAAGACTTTCTAGATGGATAAAGTGAGAGAACAGTCTGCTATGAAATGACTTCTTTAAACTCAGCTTTTTTTTGGCACAGACAGTTGCAAACAATTATACCTAGCTCAGTCTGCTACAGGACTACAGCTTTACAGTTATTACACAAACTAGGAACAAACTGATTCAATGACTATGTGCAGCATCTACATATTTTTATAGTATAAAATGAATTTATAATTTGTGATTTTGGAATTAAACTCAACATCTGACAGGCTCTTTGAAGAATAAGAAAAGTGGGCTCTGGTGTGGGTGGGTAAAGGGCAAGGTGGAGAGTATTTTAAGACCTTTTCTGTGTTAATTTAACTACAAAGCCCTCTAGCAATTACCGCTTACATAAAAAGCAAATGTAGCAACATTTGTATAGTTTTCTTTGACAGACACTATGAGACAGACACATACAGAGTCAAAGCCCAAGCATCCTCTGAAAAACTGGATCAAATGAATTCTGTCCTGAAATACCTTGCCAAATTGAAGTGCACTTTTCCAGCACTCACTTAGTCCATTTTTGTCAGTTTTGAGCTACACAATTAATTTTGTTCATCAAGGCAAAATTAATTTACTATAGCTTATTTCTGTGCCAAAACTCACTAAGTCCATGGTATTTTAATGACCGTTTTGAATACTCTATGCAAAATTCACTCAGTTCAAAAGCTCCTACCTATCAAACAAAACAGAGGAAAACATGGACCGACTGAGTTATGGAAAAGTGCACCAATTCTATTTTAAATCTTATTTAACTTTAGCATTTCCATCTGTTAAGTAAGTTAGATTCAAATAGTTCTTACCTGTTCATCTCTGGAATAGTTTCCTGCCCAGACTCGTCATTTGAAGGATTATTTAATTTTTCGGAAGATGCTAAAGACGCATTTGTTTTCTCATCATCATTGCTAGCACTGCTTTTGCAAGTCTTTGTTTTCTGTATGATATTTGCTATTGTAATTCCTGATGAATGTTCAGTTGTCTTGTTAAATCTGTTGCCTCGCTTTGAATCTCGTACGGGAAAGCTGGCGGATTATAAATACCTAACTAGGCACACTCTTAAGATATGCCTCCTAACGCTGCATCATGACCAGGACTTCTATTTTTCATAGACTACTAGCATTGTCCCCACAGCATCCTCAGCTACAGTTGACCACAGAAGCAAAGACTTAAGTTGGGAATTAAATTCAGGTGCTCCGCTTGGGCAATATCTAGCACTGCCACTAAATCACTCCTGAACAATTTAAATCCCTTTTTCTCTATCATAATGGCTGTTACACAAGTCATGCTCTTGCAAATGGGACAAATGGAGTCAAGAGGAATTGCAGGGAGATAAGTTGTGCTACAGAGTTAACTCTTGTAAATTTCACCAACCAAAGAAATATGTGATGAATAGATATTCTAAGTCCCAATTAACTAGTTTCTAAAGAAATCCTTAACAATTTTAACTAGAATAGTAACTTCTATAAGAAGTTATTTCCATTTCTTGAATTTCTATGCTGTTGTATCATGCAAATACATCTTAGACAGCTTACATCATTCATAGATCACTAAAATCACCAGAACATAAAAATCAAGAACAAAAAAATGAAGATTAAAAAGTTTTCTGAAAAAAAAAAAAAAAAAAAAGAGAAAGAAATCACATTAAACAGTTTTGGGGTTTTTTTTTTTAACTGCATTATTCAAGGCATTTACCTCAATACCGCTTTGTCTGGCTAGTTTTACAGCAGTGTTGTAGTAGCCACATCGCAACAGATGTTCCACCATCATGCGATCCATTCGTTTTTTCTTCCACATGTTTGCAGCAGCAGGTTGGTCACTGCTGTGTTCTTTAAGGTGTTCAATCCTACGTTTGCAAAGTTTGGCACTCTCATCTTCAGCTTGGATTGATTCAACTGCCTATTTGAAAAGGTAAATAGTTAAAAAATATATTAATCTACGATGGCCAATTTGGATCGCCAATGACCTTTAGAGAAAACATTATACTCAAAGGAATTAAGTGTGATATACCAATGATACTACTCCAGAAGGCAATACTGCCAATAGTCTAAATTATCTCCTAATCCAGTCATCATTTTTAAGAAAGTCAACTCAGCATTTGATTTATTCAACAGGTCTAAAAAATAAAGTTAAACGTATTTACAGAAAAAGAATTAAAATAAATTAATCCATAGGAACACTCATATACACATATAACAGCTAGATACTGTAGTTTACAACAGTGTGCTACAGTTCTAACTTTAATTCAAAGAAATTTCACAAGAATCTCAGTATTGACCAATTTGATGGTTTGGAAGAAAGTAAAGCACCTAACAAAGCAAAGGTTTTCTACCTTGATTAACAATATTATTCTTTCTGCTCACTCAGTCTTCTGAAATTTTTAAAATATGATACTAAAGTATTGTCCTTTGTAAAGGATAACTGCAGCACAGCTTCTGTGTGTCATCTTTCCTATCAGGCATCCAATTCCTAAGTCCAGGGTTGCTCCAATTTGCATATTTACTTTCATTCTTCAGGACTGACCTGGTCAGAGGATGCCAGAGTTGACCCTGATCAGTCTTGTCAGCCTGGCTGTTGAATCTGCCAGTCAGGTAAGTGACCGAGGAGCATTACATGCCATACTGCCCAATACCACATCCAGACAGCCTCTGACACAGCATCTGTGATTCAGTACCCTCTCCACCCCCCACCACTTGTTGGTGTAGTACATTGCAACCTGATTATCGGTTTGAATTAACATAATTTGGTTGATCGGACAATCAATTCCAGCTCACTCGGAGCACCAGAAGGTTGATGGGAAGACTTGTCTCCTAGGCTGACCAAGCACCTTGAGTGTGAAGTCCATCTAAATGAGCTCCCCACCCCAGATGGGATATATCCGTTGTCAGCACCTTCTGGGCATGAGGAATTTGGAATTGGAGTCTCAGATTCAAATTGGATCGAATGGTCCACAGATGACATCCATCAGGTTCCCCGTGGCCTGTCATACCCATTGCAGGTCTCCAAGACATGCAATGGGTGTCACATGGGCCACATGGTCTCCACCATCCAACAACTTTAACATCTGCCAAGCTGTGACCGGCAGACTGGCTCGAACTTGAGCACCAAGAGCAACAAGAGTGTCCACCCTCAGCACAGGGAGAAAAGATTGCGCCTGCTGTATATCTAGCAGGGCTCCAATGAACTCAAAATTACTGGACAGAGAGCAGATGGGACTTGGAGTAGTTTAAAACAATCCCTAACTCTAACACCCAAATAATCCTCCACTTGGACCCCTGAGAATTATCCTTTGACCACTGACTCCAGGTCTGCATAGCGACTCTGCAACTACTGCAAGAAACTTGGGGGAAGACCCTAGGAGCCAACACGAGGCACAAAACCGAAAACAAAGATATTTCATGTGATTTGGAAGTATCAGGATGCAACGTAGCATTGACAGCTTGAAGAACATTTCAGTTAAGTTATATTTGATTCTCCGTTTGTTTACTATGATTGAGAGCCTTCAACATCGAGTATTGTGAAAAGGTGTTCAGGCATGTATTATATGAAGAAGAAGAGTGGAGTTTTTTTTGTGAAGACTGGTGATTGAAGAACTAGAGTGCTAGAAAATTTAAAGGTGGTTTTCCACATTATAAGCACTCGTTAGGATTTCTGAAGTCTTTTTTTCTCCACATTTTCATATATGCTAGCAATTGCACACTTCCAATACTCGTGTGTAGCAGAGTAGAATTAATTAGATATTTTAGTGATTATTATTCTACTATCCCTTTGAAAATTATCAGATATCAATTACCCCAATATTGACTGGATACATGTTACATCAGGGAATGCCAGGGAGATAACATTTCTAGATGTAATAAATGACTGCTTCTTGGAGCAACTGGTCCAGGAACTGACAATATTTGATCCTTGCTGGCATGCAGGGCATAGTGCGAGAGGTGGTGGTGGTGTGGGGTCACCTGGGAAACAGTGATCATAACATGATCAAAACTGAGCTATCGGGGATAAACCCACAAAGGAAATCTACTCTAGATGCATTTAATTTTCAAAGGAGTGACTATAATAAAATGAGGGAAATGGTTAAAAAAAAGTTAAAAGGATCGGCCGCTAAGGTTAAGCCACTAAATCAGGCATGGACGTTATTCAAAAATACCATCTTGGAAGCCCAGACCAGATGCACTCCAAGTATTTGCAAAGGTGGAAAGAGAAAATGGCAGTCAACATGGTTAAAAGGTGAAATGAAAGAGGCTATTACAGCGAAAAGAATATGGAAAAAGGACCCACATGAAGAAAATAAGCAACATAAGCACTGGCAAAGTCAGAGGTAAAGCATTAATAAAGAAGGCTAAAAAAGAATATGAACTTGCTGCACAGGCTAAAACTCACAATAACTTTTTCAGGTACATCAGAAGAAGAAAGTCCGCAAGTGAATCAGTGGGACCATTAGATCACACAGGAGCAAAAGGGGCACTCAGGGAGAACAAGGCCATACCGGAGAAATTGAATTAATTCTTTGCTTCGAGCTTTACGGAAGAAGATGCAAGAGCTCTGCTTGTACTGGAATTGGTTTTCAAGGGTGATGATGCAGAGGAACTGAAAGAAATCTCGGTGAACCTGGAAGACTAAATGAGCCAAAAAGACAAATTAAAGAGTAGTAACTCATCTGGACCATATGGCATACATAAAAGGATACCCAAAGAACTCAAGCATGGAATTGCTGATCTGCTGTTAGTGATATGTAACCTGTTATTAAAATTGTCCATAGTACCTGAAGATTGGAGAGTGGCCAATGTGACACTGATTTTTAAAAAGGGTTCCAGGGGTGATCTGGGAAAAATCACAGATTGGTAAGCCTGACATCAGTGCTGGGCAAAATAGTGGAAAGTATTATAAAGAATAAAATTGCAGAACATACAGACAAACATGGTTTAATGGGACAGAGTCAGCATGCGTTCAGCCAAGAGAAGCCTCGCCTCACCAATCTGCTTTATTTCTCTGAAGGCATGAATGAACATGTTGATAAAGGTGAGCAGGCTGCTGTAGTGTATCTAGATTTTCAGAAAGCTTTTGACAAAGTTCCTCCTCCTGAGAAAATTAGAGTCATGGAATACAAGGCAATGTTCTTGTGTGGATTAGGAATTGGTTATTGGCCAGAAAACAGAGGGAAGGATTAAATGGTCATTTCTCTCAATGGAGGAGGGTGGAGTGCTGCAGGGATCAGTACTGGGACAGGTGCTATTTAACATATTTATAAATGATATGAAAATCGGAATGATAAGTGAAATGATTAAATTTAAAATATTCAAGGTTGCTAACACACATGTGGACTGTGAAATAGTGCAGGAAGACCTTGGCAGATGAAATTTAATGTGGACAAATTGGAAAGAATAATCCGAATCATAGTTACCTTTTGCTAGAGTCCACCTTGGATGTCGGCAACCAAGAAAAATATCTAGGTACTGTCGTAGGTATTGTCCATGGTGCCCCATCTTGAGTACTGGGCTTAGTTCTGTTCACCATATCTCAAAGAAGATATTGGGGAATTAGAAAAGGTTCAAAGAAAAGCAACCAAAATGATAAAGAGGATGAACTCCTCTCACATGAGGAAAGACCTCTCACATGAGGAAAGACTAAAGAGGTTAGGGTTCTTCAGCTTGGAAAAGAGACGGATGAGGGGAGGTATGATTGAGGTCTACAAAATCTTGAGTGGTATAGAACAAGTAGAAGCAAATTGATTTTTTTTTATTGTTCCAAAAGGAAAAGACTAGGGGACACTCAAGGAAGTTACATGGAAATACTTTTTAAAACAAATAGGAGGAAATATTGTTTCACTCGAATAGTACTTGAAGATTGGCCACCCTCCAATCTTCAGGTACTACAGATGATTTTAATGACAGGTTACATATTACTAACCGCAGATCAGCAATTTCATGCTTGAGTTCTTTGAGTACCCTTGAATGTATGCCATCCAATCCAGGTGATTTACTACTCTTTAATTTGTCAACTTGGCTCAGTATATCTTCCAGGATCACCGAGATTTCTTTCAGTTCCTCTGCATCATCACCCTTGAAAACCAATTCCGGTATAAGTAGATCTCTTACATCTTCTTCCATAAAGAATATTTTGGATATAGGTAATTGTAACTATGGTTGAATGTTATAGAATTAAATGTCTATTGTTTGAAATATGCTAGTTTGGATTTAAATCTTAACTTACTCTGATAATAAGTAAAGTTTCCCAGTGCTGCTGTGTAGGACATGAAATGGTATATTAAATTAAGTCTGTTTGTTTCTGTGAGGTTAGTTCTCATATCCTGTTTCCTTAGTAACAGGAAATAACAGAACTGAAACACTACAAGATGTAATAGGAAAAGCATAAATGTTAGATTTTAAATTATATTATAACTTTTATTCTGCTTTATGTGCTGAGATAAGGTATGGGACCTTATTCCATAGGTATATGTCCACCGACATTGTAAATAATTGGAAATGTTGAAAAGCGCCCTAATAGATGGAAAAGTTGCAAAAAGGGAAATATTGAGTAGACCAAAAAATATTAACTGTATTTGCTTCTGCATTATGCAGTGGGATGGTGTACACAAATAAGGATACACCAAGGGTCCTGGAACACATTTCTCAGGTTTTGAGGAATTTACAAGGACCCGGTACCATGCACCCTGGTACAGTATGTAGATAGTTTACTCGTATGTGCTAATAGCTCAGAAATATGTAAACAAACTACGAACAGATTTGCTGCTCTATTTGCATTGTAAATCTAGAATGACATTTTTTAAAATGTATTTAATTTATAAAGAGAAAGAAATAACTCCTGTATGAATCACTTTTGTGAATAATAGATTTCACGCAGAGTACTGTATTTATGCCATGGTAAAGGAATCAGCAAATGTTTTCTTAAACAGGTGTTTAGGCCCTCTTAATTTTCTATACAAGTTCTCAAGCCATAGATATATCAGAAGATTATTCAAAAGAGCGGGTCCTATCACAGTAAACGGAGGATGGGATCACTAACAGATGCAGCTGGGTTGATCATAGGGTACGACTTGGTGCGTAGGATAAGTAAACAGAATAAAAATAAAAGGAAGGCCAGAATGTTGAATTGGCCTAGTGGTTAGGGTGGTGGACTCTGGTCCTGGGGAACTGAGTTCAATTCCCACTTCAGGCACAGGCAGTTTCTTGTGACTCTGGGCAAGTCACTTAACCCTCCATTGCCCCAGGTACAAATAAGTACCTGTATATGTAAGCCGCATTGAGCCTGCCATGAATGGGAAAGCGCGGGGTACAAAATGTTAAAAAAAAAAAAAAAATACTATATACCCATGTTACAATTTTCTAAGGGATCCTTACCGATACCAGCAGCCAAAAGTGGGGTAACATTCATGGCGTTCTGCACCAAAGATAAAGTTAATGGCAGTATTGTGGATTAGTTGTAACCTCTTGATGTCAGTTGGGCGGATGCCCTGGAAGAGAGCGTTGCAAAAGTCTATGTGGCTCAAAAACAATAAATGTAATACACAGCGTGATTTCCTATCCAAGAATGTCGTAACAGAACCAATTTTCCTCAGTTTTAGAAACTCCTTTTTATTATCCCTTATTGGAAGTTTAACAGATCATCAATTATTGCACCAAGGATTTTCAGTGACTGTATGATTTGGAGTACTGTCAATTAATAGCAGATAAGGGAACTTGAACATTCATGCCAATGACCCCTAATTCTTATGTCTCAAAGCTTCTTGCTTTAATTCCCTCACTGAACCTCCAGCTATACTCTACTACTCCTACTGAACAGCATACACTGGATCCTCAAAATCCTTAGCCGTTAACAGAGAGCAAGATGTGCTAACCCTATTACCGTGGTCCTTTTCCGATGCCTGTCAGCAATATATCCAAGTAATGAAAGAGAATGTAAAGAGCAACTTGGGAGGTTCTTGAGCAGGTGCTCAAAAACACTATGGTTTGTCCTGTTGATTACAGTATGCACTGTGGCAAGGACTACTCAACCAAAATTAACGCATACAAATTAAACATTTTGCTTACATGAGCCTACTCATGAGAAGTAGAGTGTGGAAAATTCCAGGGCTGTGGAGTCGGAGTCGTGGAGTCAGAGTCTGCAGCAATTTTGGGTACATTGAGTCGGAGTTGGCGTCGGCAAAAATGTACCAACTCCGACTTCTCATACTCTGACTTCTCATACATTTGAATAAAGTACTTCTCTGCTGTGAATAAAGCTTAGTACCTAGTTGTTTCACTAGTGTGAAGTCCAACTGAACTATTTTGCTGGAGAGCTTCCCTCTGCCCAGTCTCCCTTTGCATTTACTGAACTGCTATAGAGCACCTCCTCTCTGACCCCACAGTGAACTTAAGCTCCAAGAGAAGATCATTCAGCACACACAGATAAGGCAGCAGAGAGACTCCACCCAACTTCCTCTCTCTCTGCAAGAAGAGCTTTATATTTTAGTGGAAGTGGCACACCATTCACAATGGCAAAAAGAATGTCAGGAAACATGACAAAGTCTGCTGTTTATGAACACTTTACAATATCAACAGATGGGAAACATTATGTATGTCAATGTATTATAGAAGATGATGATGGTGAAAAAGCATGTGATGCAAAAATTAGCAGTTTCAGTGGTTATGAAAAAAATGCACCTACAAGAGCATCAAATTTAAAAAGATACTTGCAGCGTTTCCATCCTAAAGTGTTAGAAGCTGTGAATGAGAAAGATAGCAATGAAAACATTCCATCTACTTCAGGGTCAATAAAAGATCAGAAATCTACTGGAGGCCAGACACAACTATCAAGATTTTTTACAGCTGACAAAGTTACTATAACAATGACACCAGAAAAATTCAAAAACCACATCATTGAAATGGCAGTAAAGAATAGTATACCACTATCTTTTTTTTCACAACCAGCCTTTTTAGGCTTAAATGGAGAAATGGCTAAAAAGCTTGGAGTTTCTCTGGAACGAGAAAGTATAAGGAAACTTATACTTGAAGAGGCCAAATGTAAGAAGGAAGAACTAAGAAAAAGTCTGAAGGGGCGTTCTGTCTTTATTAAAATGGATGCATGCACACGTCACAGAGTCAATTATTTTGCAATTAATGTTAGATTTGCTGATGAAAACAAAAAAACAATAACCCGGACATTAGGAGTAAAGGACACTCAGGCACATCATACCAGTGAGTATCTGCAGAAGTTAGTGGAAGGTGTTTTAGAAGATTTTGAAATTAAAAAGGAACACATTCTATGTATTGTAACTGATAATGCTTCAAATATGTTAAGCACAATTGAAAAAATGAAGGAAGTTGATGAAGAAAGCAGCATACAAATATCAGAAGATGACAGTTTTGCAATTCAAGAAAGCTGTGAAAGTTTGGATGATATTGCTGAAGAAGCATCTAAGCTTATTACCATTCAACATATGCGTTGTTCTGTTCATACTCTGCAACTAGCAATAAGAGATGGATTGAAGGATCGTCATGCGGCTACACTAATTAGCAAGTTGAGGCAAGTAGCTGTTGCAGCCAGGATCCCTAAAATAGATGCTATTCTGAAGAGACGTGCTGGAAAAGGAGCCATTTTGGATCAAGCAACGCGCTGGGGAAGCACTTACTTGATGATAAAGCGTTTGCTTGAACTAAAAGACTTTCTTGAAGAACTGGACAATGTAAATGTTTCATTAAAAGAAAACCAGTGAGCTCAAGTTACAGAATTAGAAAGGCTACTTTCTTACCCTTTTGCTGTTACCAAGAAGCTGCAATATGAAGATTTAACACCAGGTAAATTCTTCTTGGAATGGAAGGGCTTGATATATAACCTTAACAAAAGTGGGGGGTTAATTGCTGATGGCATTGTATCTTCAATGAGGAAAAGAGAGGAGCTCTTGCTGGATAATCAAAATTCTCTTAGCTGCTATTTATGTTGATCCAATGAGCCGAATTTTGTTGAGCAGTGACCAAATTGCTACAGGAAAAGGAGTGGCCTAGTGGTTAGGGTGGTGGACTTTGGTCCTGGGGAACTGAGGAACTGAGTTCAATTCCCGGCACAGGCAGCTCCTTGTGACTCTGGGCAAATCACTTAACCCTCCATTGCCCGCCGCATTGAGCCTGCCATGAGTGGGAAAGCAAGGGGTACAAATGTAACAAAAAATTAAAAAAATAAATAAATAAAAATAGCAGTTCGCATGAAAGGGTTGCTACCTGAAACTCAAACCACTGGATGAAGCTAAAGCTATAAATACTGGTGGTAATGGTAACTCAGGTTCATCCTCTTCAAATGAAGAAGAGAATTTTCAAGCCTATTTGGACAAAATGGAAGTTTCAAAAGCAAAGCGATGTCGGTTAAGCATGGAAAAGCAACCTGTAAATGTCCATATAAAGAAATTCATGCAAGAGTTTTTTAAAGGATTAAAAGAAGTGGAAAAGTTTGACCGCTCATCAAAACTGACTATAGAAGAAGCCATCATTGTTTATCCAGAGATTGTCAGTGATGCAGCTAGAACCGTAACAGCAATGCCACCCACCCAAGTCAGTGTTGAAAGACTGTTTTCAGCACTGAAAATAATCAAATCAGATTTAAATTGCAATATCCTCTGGTTGCCCATTGCTGAAAAACCGAATTATCCAGTCCTGGTAAGAATTCTGGGTTTCCCTGGATCGTGATTAATTCCGACACCTTCGGGTCTCCCCCCAAGCTTCTCCCCAAAAACTGCCATGCTTCCCATAGGGGCACTAATAAAATGCTGTGTCTATAAGCTGTTGGTATCATCTGTTTTCTGGTATGCAATAAAGCAATTAAGTCAAAGGGCTGAAAGAAGGCCCTTTCCAATTCACTCGGTACATGTATACTAGTCCCAAACAGCCAATCTCTCAATGATCTTAGCAGGCAGGCCATGTTATAATACCTGAGATGGGGTAGGCCAAATCCTCCCTGACTCCAATTTCCCATCAAAAACTGTAACTTAAGTTTTGCCTTCTTTTTTGCCCAGCAAAATCTCAACACTATTTTATAAAATTGCCTGATGTCCTTTTTAAGGAGTCGTAATGGCAATATTTGCAGCACATATAGCCACCTAGGCAGTATCACCATCCGGATGAGACTAACGCGACCTCCCAAAGGCATCATCACTACATTCCAAGCTTTTAATTGTTTCTCTGTCTGTTCTAAGAGTCTATTAATATTTAATTTATATATTTCTGCAGTATTTGCTGCCAGGAGAATCCCCAGATATCGGAAGGCTTTTTCCGCCCATGTCAAAGGGAATCTCTCAGCCCACAGGCTACGAGCATCTGATGTTACAGCTACAGCCTCTGACTTATCCAGATTCAGCTTAAAGCCTGAATAATCCCCAAATTCATGGATAAGCTCCAGTAAATTTTCCAAGGATGACTTCGGTTTTGTTATTATGACCAACAGGTCATCAGCAAATGCCGCAAGTTTGAATTCCTGTCGGCCTATCTGCACTCCTTTTATAGCCTGACAGTCTTGGATGTCTCTGATCATGGGGTCTAAATAAAGGGCAAACAGCAGCGGAGACAATGGGCATCCCTGCCTTGTCCCTCTGTTAATCTCAAAGTCCTCAGATTTCCCTCCATTCACCATTATTCTGGCTCTAGGTGAAGAGTATAGCGCCTTAAGCGCTTGTATAAACCAGCCCTGAAATCCATAACTATCCAAGACATCGAACATAAATGCCCACTCCACCCGGTCAAAAGCCTTTTCGGCATCAAAACTAATCAAAATAGCTGGTTCCGGGTCATGTTTAAGCTTCTCCAAGGCCGTTAGTATGCTCCGTAAGTTCTTGGTAACTGACCGGTCTTGGACAAAACCTACTTGTGCTTCATTGACTAACCTTGGCAATACTTTGTTTAAACGATTAGCTAATATCTTTGCGAATAGCTTCACTTCATTATTTAACAACGAAATAGGCCTATAGGAAGATGCTAACAATGGGTCTCGATTAGGTTTGGGTAATATTATAATTTGAGCCAGATTTAAACGGTCAGGCAAGCGCCCTTCCTCCACCCATTCATTAAAAGCCCCAGTTAGAGCGGAGGTTATATGCTCACCCAGTATTTTATAAAATTCGGCCTTAAAGCCATCAGGTCCAGGGGCTTTCCCCAACTTGCTTTGGCCAATGGCCCAATGCACTTCATCATTACTAATAGGCGAGTTCAGTTTTATACGTTCTCTCTGTGTTAATTTAGGAGTCACCATATTTTGCAGATATACCTCTCCCTGTAGGCCCTGCGAATCTCCTGCTTTGTAAAGATTTTGAAAATAGTCACGAAAGACCTCTTGAATTTTTTTATCAGTGCGCACCACTCTACCTTCTCTATCTTTGATACCTAGGATATGCTTTGATGTATACTGCGGTGCCACTAATCTTGCCAATAGTTTGCCCCCCTTATCCCCATGTTTATATAACTGATATTTATAGTATATTTGGGATTTTACTGCTCGCTCATGGAGTAATGAGTTCAATGCTATCTGTTCAGCTTCCAAATCTTTCCGAATTCCAACACTTGGGGTCCTCCCAAATTGTTGTCTTAATTTAGCCAAACGTTTCTCTAATCGTAATATCTCTCTATCTCGAGACTTTTTATAATGACTAGCAAAACTAATTATATGCCCTCTCAATACCACTTTTGCTGCTTCCCAATAGATCGAAGCACTTTGTACTGTTCCTTCATTAAATAGCTTGTATTCCTCCCACTTTTTACCTAAGAATTCACTGAATTTTTCATTGCCATAAAGATAACTGGGAAACGACCACCCCCTTATATCATTATCTGAGTTTTCTATCTGCCAGGTCATCCAAACTGCTGCATGGTCAGAGATTACACAAGGACCTATGACAGCTTCTCTAATATGGGTGAAAAATGTTCTCGAGACTAACAGATAGTCAATCCTAGAGTGTGTATGGTGTGCCCTTGATTGATGAGTATATTCCTTATCCCCAGGGTGTAATGTGCGCCATACATCTATAAGATCTAAGGTGTTGCACATGTCTGGTAATCCCCTTGTTCTGTTACGGTCTCCTGCCGCCGTTGGGTGTGATCTATCCATCTGCGGATCCCAGGCCACATTAAAGTCGCCACCTATCATCATAGGCAGCGCGCTATTCGCACTAAGGATCATAGTCAGTTTCTTATAGAATTTCATATCTAATGTGTTTGGCGCATAGATGTTTCCTAACCTAAGTTTTCTTCTTGCAATGGTTACGTTACAAAAAACAAACCGCCCCTCCGGGTCTTTCTGCAGCTGGTGAATCTGTGAGGCTATCCCTTTTCTAAATAAGATGGCTACTCCCCCTTTCCGCCCCGCTGCTGCAGAAGCTATGCAATCTCCCACCCACCATCTGGCCAATTTTTCATGTTCTAGGTCTGTTAGGTGCGTTTCTTGTAAGAGAGCCACATCTGCCTTTATTCTTTGAAGGTATTGTAGGATTTTTGACCTTTTAATAGGCGAATGAATTCCCCCTACATTCCAAGTCACTACTTTAATCCCCCCCATTTCCTAATTCGTTGCTTAATGTCTTATGATCAATTGTAGTGATCAAGTGGAGCCATCCCAGCCTATAGCTCCACTCCGTCATATAATGCGTTTGTTGTTCCGGCTCTAAGTCTTTAATCCATTCATCCAACCACATCATATCCCAAATATGATCTGTCTTTCCAACCATTCTTGTATTTCTTCCTGTAAAATGAATGTTATTTTTCTGTTCTTTTATCTCTTTAAAATGTCCCCCTACATCCCCTTCCCCCCCTTCCATCCCACTCCCAATTTGCCCCTCCTTCTGTGCTTCCCTAGAGGAAGCCGTCACGTTTAACGTTTACCCCACTACTCTATGACATTCCTAGTCCCTAACACCCTATTCCCCTTAAACCCTTTTGAACCCTTTGCTAAGCGTTACTTCTACTCCCCTTCTTCATATCAGTAACCGATTCACATCTACAACAACCATGGACCCCCCACCCCCAACAATACCCGAATAAGGTCTCTTTATTCTGTACCAATTCTGCTTATAGTTAAACAGTGATTAACCCATTTTGAACCTATTGCAACCTTCAATTTAACATTCTTGGTTATCTTTAGCTAAGGACCATTAAGACATTGTTTCAACAAAAGCCTCTTTCCTCCTATATCCTAGAGTTATTGCATTTTAACTTAAAGAAAGAGCCTTACAGCGAGTCCCTGTCCTGGCTCCAGTATTAAGTTCAATATTTGCTGCTGTTTCCCCTTTTTTCTCGCGAGGGATCAGGTCTTCGAGCATACGTACCGTCTGTATTGTCCAGTTGTAGGGGTTCAACCCGTTCGCATAGTTTAAAGCCCTCCCAACTGTGGGCCATCTCAATCAGAAAGGTTCACAATTTGTCCTTATATCCGTAGGTTCCTTCTGAGCCTGTATCCAACAGGGAGGCAAGCGCTGCTGTTCAAAGAACATAAAACGATAACCTTTAACACTTAAGTTTCAACTTTATTGCAGACGTGAATCAGCCGCTGCACTGTTATTCAGAAAATTCTCCAGCTTTAAATTCGGCACCAAATCCTTGTTGCTTATGCCATTTTACTGTATAATCCTTTAGGAGTGCTCTTCTCAGGTTTGCCCGTCAGCCGCCAGTGCTCGTCCCTCAGTTTTCGCCAGTTGTTCCACGTATTTTCTCGCTTCTTTATCCGATACGAATGATCTAGTAGTGCCTTTGTATATAATTTTCAGAGTGGCCGGATATTGAAGTGAGAATCGTATCTTCATGTTAAACAGCTGGGAGCACACTGCCGAAAAAGCGCGCCTCTTTGTCGCTATGGCGGCTGAGTAATCCTGGAAGCACAGGATCTTTACATCCTCAAAGTACAGAGCTTTATCAGATCGCGCTGCCTGTAGAATCAATTGCTTATGCGCAAAATTTAAAATTCTGCATATCACCACTCTTGGTTTGTTTTTCTCCTCCTGTCTCACTCCCAATCTATGGGCTCTCTCTATACGTAAAGGGCCCAGTTCAGCGGGAAACTCAATTGTTTTTATAAGCCATTGCTCAAGTACTCGCTCCAACGAGCGGCCCCCAAGAGCTTCCGGTAGTCCCACCAGACGAATATTGTTCCGCCTGGAACGATTTTCCAGGTCTTCTAATTTAGCTTCCATTATCTTACATTGGTTTGTTAAATCTGTTTGGCGGTTCTCTACTTCAGTTATTTTTTCCTCCACTTCGCTGGTTCTAGTTTGATATGCTCCGCATTCTTTTGTCAGCTCTTCCAGCTTCAAACTCAGTTGTTCAAGTTTATTGTCCAATTTTTTATCAAGCGGGGCAAGGCGTCGTTCCAATAATTCCTCCATTACCACCGTCATCTCCGTTGTTATTTCGCTTATCCACGCGGATGACACCGACGATCCTGCCTCTGGAGGTGAGGCCGCCATTTTGTATTCAGTTACCTTTCCTCGGAGCTTCTCTTTTTGTGCGGATTTCGCTGCCATTCTGTTCTTTTAAACTTACAAACTTGTAATAACTCATTCACTGCCGAATTTTAACTCGGGGAACATTCCGTTCCGGACTCCGACACTATTACTGAGTCTGATAAGAGCAGTCAGGCCACGGAGAAAAGCTCACACACGTCTTCTCTCCACCATAACGTCACGTGACCTCATCAAATCAGATTTAAGGGCTTCTATGAAGAAGGATCTGGCAGAAGCAATTCTGTTTCTAAGAACAATATATTAGTTAATTTTGGATTATGTTTAACAGCTATTCTACAGCTATATATGCCAAGTTTAAATAATATATATGTTGTTTTAGGTTTTCCAAATGTTTTTGGTTTATGTAGGTTAACTTTGATTTTGTTCTAATTTCCAAAGGATGTTGTTCTAGAATTTCCAAAGGATGTGGTTGTTCCAGATTTTTATACTTGCTAATGCTATGACGACTTTATACTTGATAAAAAAAAAAACAATAAACATAACCTTATTTTTTTATGTGTGTTTTTTTGTTTAAACTTTAGGATTAATGAATATTTATAGTTTCTTTAATAAATAAAATAAAAAGTCACATGTTAAAAACTGAGGAGTCGGAGTCAGAGTCGGAGTCGAAGGATTTTTGTACCGACTCCATAGCCCTGGAAAATTCTGAGACATATTCCTGCAGACAAACACTGTGAGGGCTCATTTGCCAGGAAAAGATGAGACTCTTTTCCACCTAACTGAATAAGCAGAAAGACTGCATGAGGTCTACCAAAGGAATCCTGCAACTAGTAATAATTCAAGAAAGGGTAAAGTAGAAGAATGAATAAAGGGTGTTAACGCTATGTAAAATACTTCATCACCTACATAAAGTAGATGAAGCTATACCAACGGATCCTGCTGGCAATACCAAGTCTTATGACCAAGAGCAATTGTTGCCTTTCTGGAAGAACCTGAGATGGAAAAAAGAGAAAAAGAACTGGCAAAGCCTGAATGGCAAAGGCAAAAAATGAGAAAGAGTTTGAAGGAGATGCAGGCTTCCCAGCAGCAGTTCTACACCAATTTTGATCAACTTACAGCCCTGGTTACAGACAGGAGGAAGCATCAGAAGGCTCCTAACTAATCTTCGGGGGACCAAAGCAAGTAAAGGCCTAGCAAAACTAAGCCAAAGAAATAGGGTATGACCCCTACAGGTGAAGAAAGCAATTGACTAAACTTCTGTTTCTTGTTCATAAGGTTGCAAATTCAGAGAAAGGAAAGCCAAAGCGACTGAAGTAACTAGAGAGCCTGTCACATGCAGGCTCAAAGCTACGAGTCACCAGAGAGGAACTGCTTGCCCATATGAGATTCTATCAAGAAGTTATAGTATTCCTTTGGTATTTCTCTTCCAATACAGGTACAAAAGGGATTCTGATGTGAAGGTCTTATAGACTCATAAGTCACTTTAATGACAGTCTTTTCAAAAGGCCTGAAGCTTGCATAGGTGGTCCAGGAATTCTATGAACACAATATGACCTTTCACTTGTAGCCTATGGCTATCAGATCACTGAAATGACTAATCAGGTATGGTTCTCTCCCCAGCTAGGAAAGATGGTAATAAAACATCCGGCAATCACCATAAATTATTCCAGGAAAAACTATTAATTAGGAATGAGCTGCTTAAAATGCTAAGTCCCATTCTGGATTACATTCAAGAGGTGATCTGGACACAAGTCAAGTACCCTATTCTATATGAAAGGGGGAAACAGAGTAAAAATAAGTTAGTGGCTCTTCTGCAATAAAACACATAGGTAGATTTATCTGTATCACTTTCAGAGCATCAGATCCTTGGATTCTACAGCTCAGATACAAAGAGGCTGTAGATTAGTCAGAACAGTAATACAATCCAGATAAAAAGGAACCTAACAGAGGACAATGCCAACAGTTTGCAGATCCATCTGACAAACCTGATGGATCAACAAAATCAGCCACACTGCACTTGAAGTTCCTCAAGTACCACCTCATGTCCTCCTAGAGTTGGTTAAGACAGCGCTTCCCAAGTCGGTCCTGGAGTACCCCCCCCCCCCCCCGCCAGTCAGGTTTTCAGGATATCTGCAATAAATATGTATGAAGTTGATTTGCATACAATGGAGAATGTATATGCAAAGCATCTCATACATATTTATTGCGGATATCCTGAAAACCTGACTGGCAAGGGAGTACTCCAAGACAGATTCTGGAAACACTGGGTTAAGATACTCTGATAAGGGGAGCAATTGAGCATAGATATCCAGTTGAGAAATATCTGGAAAGGAAAGGCCTATTGATGTTGCCTTGTAGGTAGCTGTTTGTCCCCACAGGACTCACCATCAAGTCTGTATCTGAAGAAACATTTGTCAGTAGCTAAGCATAAGGGTCAATCTATTACGCTTTGGGGTTGAGTAGAGGCCAATAGTTCAGGAAACATCTAAGGGGGGTGGGGGGGGGGGGGGGGGGAGAAGAGAAGAAATACAGGTTCAACTAAATACCAATATACTCTAGAAGTCAAAATTCTAAAATAGGTGAAGAAACCAAACTTAAAGAAGGCTGGACATTTCAACAAAATAAAGAGTTCAAAAATCTCAAAATCAACTATGAAGTAGAGGAAAAAAAAAAAAAAAAAAGAGATGAAGACTAAAATATCTTAAGTGTCCCTATTTGAGTATTGCTTAACTGTGCAGATATCTCAAACATGCAATGCATACAATGGAACCTACAAATTTTTCTGATAGAGAAATAGAGATAAGGGATAGGATTTGATATACTGCCTTTCTGTGGTTAAAATCACAGCAGTTTACATATTATATACAGGTACTTATAGATGAGCTCTGCATAAAGGTGGGGGGGGGGGGGGGGGGGTGGAGTCCAAAAGCAATAATAAATAGAAACTCTTAACTAGCTAAAATGTTTATAAACTTCTTTCTGCCAAAGGAAGTGGCAAAGAAATGACCTAAAGGGCATCCAAACTTTTGCACCTACCATATTCACTTTTTACAATTATTTTCTATTTATTTATAACATTTGTACCTCGCACTTTCCCACTCAATGGCAGGCTCAATGCGGCTTACATAGTAAAACGGTATGGCTTACAAATGGTTTACATAGTAAAACAGGATAAGTTGACATATAGTTATTATAACAACATGTTATTATAGGAAAAATGTAAGGGAGGGGTAAGAAGAAGGATATAATAAATTGTGTGTAGATGGGTAAAAAGAAGGATATGTTAAAGGAATAACAGGGGAGTACATTCTGAGTTCTTGGATTGGTCTAGTGGTACACATGGCCTTATTATTTAATTCTATTAAGATCAAAAAATAATGGTTATGCTTTACAATCTGCCAAAAGAGAACACCTTATAAAGGTTGTATAGCTTTTGTTCACTTTGTATGTTTCTGAATCATATAATATAGTAAGGGTACCTAAACCTTTGCACACAAATTGCATATACTATGTTGTATGCCTGATAACAAAAAGATTTGCAAACAAAATGAAAAAAACATGTTTAAATGATTTCAGTCCTATGTGCTGATGTAATCTGTTAACTCAAACCAATAGCATGATTTATTTATGATTGATGTTAGTATCTCAAAGATATACATTTCAATAAGGAAAAGGTTATCCCAATTGTAATTTTCAACTGCAGCACAGTAAAACTGATAAAAACTAAACTTCATTATCTGAAGGCTGCTACAAGCAATGATCTCAAGTATAGCACATTATAATGCAGAAAGCCGACATTCCAGGCTTAAAATATTGCAATCTGATTACTAATTGCCTACACAATTAAAAATACATTTCCTCATCTTTATGGTCTACATGCCATGAAAAATCTGTTTTCTTAATAAGGAGAGGAGAAATTTGTGCTTATTGCTATGTCGCTACTTTCCTAAGCTCAACTAGAAGTAATGCAGTAGGGGATTTAGCCTGCAACTCTGGTAACATCAAGCGAACAATGGAGCATTCTAACTTATTCTATCATCTGGAATACTGCTTTTGAAAGAGTGATACATTATAGTTCAGTTAGGCTTGCCTGATAATTGTCTTTCACAGAGTCATGCCAGAGAAATCCAGATCCATGGGCTTTAACTTCCTCTGAAGTCAGGGGAAAGGAGCAAACTGCATGCCTTCCTTATACATGTTGGTGAAACTGGGAAGCTGAATATTCTGATGTCACAGCTTTTGCTTCCTTGTCACTTATACTTTCCTTATTTGCAATTGTGGCACTATATTCTTGGTCTGGGGGATATGGGAGGAGGGTGGAGAGCTGGGAGGTGTGGGGGCTCTTACCAAGTTATTAGCCACTACACTGGTTAAGCTTAATAAAAAGTTTCCTATTGGTACAAAGTTATCAGAGCATAAGCAGTGATGGCGAACCTATGGCACGCGCACCAGAGAGGGCACGCAAAGCCCTCTCTGTTGGCATGTGCGCCGTCGCCTCAGCCAGAGTGGTGCTGGCGCCCTCTACATAGCATCTATACTACCTGACTGCTGGGAATGTGGGTGGGAGGGGAGGGTAGTATTAAGAGGTTTCTAAGGGAAGGTTTTACATTTGAAATGTGTTTTGTTTCATGCCTACACATGTTTTTCATATGTATTTCTATTGCATATTCTTTCTTACTGTTGTGTATGACATGCATTGAACTAAAAAATGATATTAAAAATAAAACCCCACAAAACACACACTCCTGTCTCTCCTGTAACACTATCTGTAGCATGAATCCTTATCACCATTAACCATGGCTTCCTGGGTGGACTACTAGACTGGTCTGGCAGGAGTCAAGGAAAAATCATTGTGTGAACCAAAACCATGCCAAAAAAAAAAAAAAGTGTGCTCTGCTTAAAAAGCACACAGCTGACAGTGAATTTCACAATGGCTGAAACAATCAGCTATAAACTAAGCAAAAAGATGGAGGGGGGGGGGGGGGGGGGGGGGAGAACAGAAGAATCCCCAATGTTCAAATCCCCGCATTTCAAAAGGGGAAAACAATTGAACATTGGCAATCAGAACAAAAATACTCCCAAAACAATTCATACAAAATTATGTAAACTGAGCCAACTAGAAATGAAATAAAAGTGGGAGGACGACCAAGGATTCCAAAGACTGAAAGGATATATAATAATAAAGATGTTTATTGAGGTATAAAGACTTGACACGTCGTCGTGTTTCGGCCGTTAGGCCTGCATCAGGAGTCTTAATGCCGAATGCTTTTGAGAACTATTTGATGAAGGCAAATCCTCAACAAAGGGAGGTCTTTAGAAAGACCGTTGTGAAGGTGAGCGTGCTTCGTTGTCTCCTCTGACACCGTTGTATAGAATGCTGCAATATGATCATCTGAACCAACTACTACAGCATCTCGAAATGATCATCTGAACCAACTGCTACAGCATCTCGAATGATCATCTGAACCAACTGCTACAGCATCTATGATCAACTGAGCCAACTGCCACAAAAATAGTTTAAACAGTTTCCATTCCAAAAATTTTAATAGCATTGCCCATTCTAATGCCCACAATACTCTGGATTTTGCATTTGTCTCCCCCCAAAAAACCTTTTAAATGAAAAAACTTTAATAGTCACTTATTAAAACAGGAATATCCTGCAAGGAATACTTGTTTTGCTGAAGCTGTGTCAGGGCTAAGTTCTTTTAACAGGGATAGTCTTCATACACCATAAGAATGTAAGAATATCCATACTGGGTCAGATCAATGGTCTATCTAGCCCAGTATCCTGCTTCCAACAGTGGCCAATCAAGGTCACAAGTACCTGGCAGAAACCAATTAGTATCAACATTTCATGCTACCAATCCCAGGGCAAGTAGTGGCTTTGATATATTTATGATTAATGGTGTATCAAATACAACTACCTCAATCTTAATAGAGGACTATCTTGGCAGGGCTAAACTGAGGAAAATAAGTACAGAACATAAATACATAAGTATTGCCATACTGGGACAGACCAAAGGTCCATCAAGGCCAGCATCCTGTTTTCAAGTTGCCAATCCAGGTCACAAATACCTGGCAAGATCCCAAAAAAGTACAATACATTTTATGCTGCTTATCCCAAAAATAAGCCGAGGATTTTCCCCCAAGTCCATTTTAATAATGGAATTGAATAAACCGATGTATACAGCTAGGGGGTGCCCTGGCATCTGTTCCCAGGTTCACTCCACTACTGAGGCAACAAATCTGTGTTTTGGAGTCAGCAGCAACCAGGGAGGTGCTGTCCTGATGAGGGAGCTCTGTCTATATTGCAGCCCTCTAGTAGAAGGCCCTCCCTCTATTCTACCTCTCCAGAAGCTTCCTTGACACTCAATAAAAGACCATGCTCTTAAAGTTTTACTTCTTTATAGTTTTGACTTAAGCTGAATAAAACTTCCCTCTTTCTACTCAGAAGGGTAAAGACAAATTCCGTTTACAATAGTATTGGTTCCTTCTACACAATTAAGAGCAGTTAAACAAGCATTACTCAGGTGAGCTTCCCACACTGGAGGGTTAATCTTAGATCTCTCTATATTCTTTAGTCTAAACAGAAAGCATATACACAACAAACATGACTAAACATTTCTTAGCTAACTGCTAGAATGTGAAAGTTCTAAGCAGAGCACAAGCCCCTCTTTTCCTCAGTAACCTTCCCTCTGGGTTTAAATTTTTAACAGGAGTTAAATTCTCCTCTTCCAGAACCTAATTTCAGAATCACAAACCTTTCCCACTCAGGTACTTCCCTAGCCCAGGATTTCCTAGTGATTCTCTTGTCCTTCTTACCAGGGCTAAACCCCCCTCTTCAAGGACTAAATTCCTGTTGGTTTTTCCTCCTGCAAAAAAGCAGACATTCTAAAGCAGAGATTTTTTAACCTTTTTCGTCTCACGGCACACTTACACAGTGCTAAAATTGTCAAGGCACACCCCCTCACATGGTCCAGCATTTTACTTTCTTCCACACTATCCAGAATTTTATCCTCTCCCCTCCCCCTCCACAAATAATCCAACGCCATTCTCACAAATAGTCCATTTACCTTCTCTTCCCCCCACCCTTACAAATAATCCAGCATCTTTCCTTCCTGCCCCCTCTCCAACCAGCAACCAGGCACCTCTCCTTGTCTCTCTTGACCATCCCCCTCCATGTACCTTTTTAAAAGTTTTCATTTCTAGCAGTTGGCAGCAGTCAGCAGCAATTCATACAGCCTGCTTATGCCAACCCTGGAGCCTTCTCCTTCTCTCTGATGCTTCCTGTCTAGGAGGAAACAGGAATTTACATCAGAGAGTAGGCTCTGAGGTTGGCATGAGCAGGCTGTACGAATCACCGCTAGAGACAAGAAAAATTTGACCCTCAACTCCTGTGGCACACCAATGTGCCGTGGCACACCAGTTGAAAAACAAGGTTCTAAAGGCTACTTATTTTCCCTTGCCAGCTTCTTCTACCAGTAATAGAAACATTCCCAGCACTATCAATAATTCAGTTATCTCTAACTTCTTTTAAGGTCACACCATTATTTTCATCAAGTCATGCCGAAACTCAATTACATTTTTTTTAATTAAATTTTGGACCAGTCAGCAGTGGTTGTTACTCACCATGTTTCATCATCAGTCCTTCTGTTTCCAGATCTGCATACCAAAGTGCACATTTAACTCAATTTCAGTATTATAACTTCTATTTCAGTTCAACAGAACTCAAATTAAGAAGTTTCACTAAAGAGAACTTATCTTGCTGTTGTTGAGACCATATTGCCATCTTCTCTGTAGCACTCTAGGGATTAGCGTCCTCTAAGCCTTCTTCCCTTTTTCCCGTGCAACCAGAATACTTTTCTTGAAAATATTTGGTTCCCAACCTTCTTCAGGCTGTATGTTACTTCTTTGCCCCATGTACCTTTCTAAGTATCAGCTTTTGTTTCAAGCTCTCCTCCCACAATGCAAAACGAGCACCTCCACATGACAGTGTACCTGCCAGCTTTTCTTGGCTTTATGCAAACAGTGGCTTCTCCCAAAGTCTCCCCCCTCTTTCAATATGCAGACTGCTTTACATCTCCCGGGGCTCCTGCTTCTCTGTGCTTCCAACTCTCTGATATACTGATGGCTTTGTGCACAGTGTCAGCCACACCCTTCCCTCTCTCTGGAAAACACCTGAGGACTAATTGGTCAACCTGTGAGAGAATATCCTTGCTACTACAATTCCCAGGATTCTCATCTGCTTTCCTCAAGCTGTGTACCTGATCAGCTTCCTGTATATTGTTTCCTACCTGTAGGAACAAAAGGTACTATTTGTAGCACTATATGTCACTATATAACAAGTTATATAGATGGTACTATTAAGTATTACCAACCTGACTGCAAATATACAGACTCTGGCTAACCATCTTTCACTGTTAAGGCCTGTTTGTTAGGCCTCAGACTTGCATGCAGTCAATAAGGACTGCAAAACATCACCAAAGTTATCAGTGGACAAGGAGAACTTTCCTTCAGAATTCTTCTTTTGTGGTTCTTGCACCACATTACTTCACTGGGCTTAAACCATGTTTATGTGTTCCGTAATTTTATTCTTTATAATCTTCTTTATAATAGTTTCCACTGTTAGTTGTTTTAAGTATCTAGGAATATCCCTAGATACTCATATTTCCTCAGTTAAGAGGTGCATTCTTACCCTATGCCAATCTAGGTCACTGTGTAACCAAGTTTTCCTGTCCAGCAAACAATTTCAAGAATTGACCATTTCAACATGGTACTAGTGAGTTTGACCCTGACATTTATCGAGAGACTTAAAACTGTCCAAAATACAGCAATTAAGATTGCTTTGCCATGCTCAAACTTGATCACATTTCTCTGTTGCTCATACATCAACATTGATTACTTGAGCAATATCGCTCTCAATAGAAAAGTTTCACTATGAGATAAATCACCATACTCAAGATGCCTCTATGAATTCATCCTCACAACTGTAACCCTATAAACCATCTCATCTTTATTCGTTAATTTCTTCTTTCTTCCTGGTCCAGCGCGTCATTGTGCCTTTTATTTTCTTGGCCCATATTTGTGGAATTCCTTACCTCACAAGCTCTGTTGTCCTACACCAAAATTCTTTCTGGATGTGGAGGCTAGAAGTGGGCTGGAAGGCAGGCTTGATGGTTTCATTGTTTCTTAATGTCAATACCCTCCTCTACCTCGTCAAAGAGATTTTCTTCCTGGCACAGCATATCAATCAGCTTCTGATGAACCACTGGTTTGAGGTCGAAGGCATGCATCCATGTGAGTCTGCCCATCCCAGTATGCATGGTGGAGGCCCTGAATGTCGTACTGCAATCATCCTATGTTGCCTGGGCCATGTACTTACTGCACTCCCGCTCTTTGGCTACTAGCTGATAAAGCTTCTCAAGTCTTCTCTCTGGGGAGAGTGTCAGCAAAAATCCACCACACTGCACACAATGTTCTACAAGTGCATGCTCTTTTAATGATGGTAAGAAGCAATGCAGGAAGTGAGCACAGCATTCTAGAATAATTTCTTCCCAAAAGACTTCAAGGTCCTAGCCTTCCTCCCCTGGGGGTATTGAGGAGCGAGTCTTGGAACTCTCAATCTCTTGAAAGCAAATTCGACCACCATGAATGGTGAAGAAGCTGGAACTTCTCAAATTCCAGAACCTTCTGAACTTATATAGAAAGAGTCAACCTTCTTATAGACATGCTGGACAGAGAGAAGTATCCCACTAATTTATCTGCATCAGCTTCAGGCACTACCACAGCTTCATTTGGGGGAGGGGGTAGAGGGATGTTAAACTGAAGGATGTCCAATATCACAGCCCTTGGGTCATCCTCAGTGACCAAATCAAATGGGAGACAACCATTTTCCTCACAAAATAAAAAAAAAAAAGGAAAACACCTTTTCCTTTCATGTGGAGAGGTGTTCTGAGGGAAAACCAAAGAATCCATCCTCAGAGAGGCCCTTTGGTTCCTCTTCAGACATGTTTAAACCTTAGTCTTAGTCTGCCTTGGATGACTGACGCCACAGTCAAGTCTGAACCTGGGGCACCGAGGTTCTGAAGGGCTCCTCCTCCTTTGAGGGACTGATTAACAACACCGGTTCAGTGCACATCAGTTTCAATTCACTTCAAGGCCTCAGTGTCACTGTGCTTCCTACTTACAGTGCATGGGCCTCCAGAATAGGTTGATCACCTAAGATGTTAATACCAGTGCTCTGTATGCCACAGCCTCTTCCAGAGCAAACAGATGCTCCATCTGTTTCTGGAGAATGGCCCCGAATCATTCCTTGAGGGCTGTCATTTATGAAAGCTGAGGATCAGTGGAAGAAGACATATCCTTCAAGGGCTATCTAAAACGTATCGATAACCTGGTCTCAGTTTGATGAAGGCTGTCACACCCTGTCCAGTTACCAGAATGAGCTACCCTCAGATCAGGGGAGCTTCAAGGACATTGGCAATTTTGATACACCAGTGCTCTCGGTACTGTTTTGAGAGGGATCGATGCAGATGCTTCCTGGCCTCTACCCAATGTATTGCATCAATCCCTCAGCATTGACAAGGACGATGATGAATCTTTCTTCATCCTCAGGAGGGTATCAGAAGATGGCTACTATGACACTTGATGCTGAGGAAGAGGGAGGCTCTCTCAATGTCAATGTGCCCCCAGTGTTTGATGCAGCTCCAGGAACCAGAGAGGATAATGCCTTTGATGTTGAAGTAGATGGACTAGACTCAGTGCCAAAAAAAAATCATCTGCACTGCTTCTCATGACCCCCTTTACATCTTGTCTTGGCATTTGCAAATAGAGTTTACAAAAGGAGGAATCATGATCAGGCCCTAGCCATTGTAGTCACCAGTTCTATGTGCCCGTCTTAGACATGGTCCTGTGTTAAGAAAGTGGGCAGACCTTAAGTGGATTGTTTTACTTGCTGGAAACTATGCTGACATTTATGACCTGAGGCCTAAAGAACTATGATGCCCTCATTGCTCTGCTCCATTGTTTTCAGTCATGTTGCAGGCTCAAAGAACTTTTAATTACTATAAGTTGAAGACTTCCAGCGTAAGCAGGACATCAAATCATTTGAACCCTGACCTTTTAGCCTTTCCTTATATAGGAGTTCCATCCCCTTTATCATTTTGGTCATTCTTCTTTGAACCTTTTCTAATTCCGCTCTTTTATGAGATACAGTTACCAGAATTGAATACAACACTCAAGGTGAGGTCGTACCATGGAGTGATACAGTGGAATAGTAATATACTTGGTCTTATTTTGCATTCCTTTCCTAATAATTCCTAGCATCCTGTTTTCCTTTTTTGGCAGCTGCCATACACTGGGGCAGAAGATTTTAGCGTTTTAAGCTTCTTATGGAATCAGGGTTTCATTCATACATGGCCATCCAGATAATTTTTAATATAAAGAAATATTTTCTCTCTTTTTTATTATTTACATCTCTATAACCGACATAAAATGTCCCAAAAAGGACTGGGAGATTTCTTATTTGCAGAACACCTGTTGCACCAGGTGCACTCTTTCAAGACACTGGGAGTTTTATGGGACATATCTGGTGGGGGGGGGGGGGGGGACGACCCACAGTGAAATAGCTCATTGGGGTCCCGAAACCTAAGGGGTCCTAGTGGGCTACAGAAAATAAAGAAATCTTAAACGCGCCAAAAAACCTAACTAAAGGTATCTAAAAGGGGAAGTGGCACATGCAACCAACTTACACTATACAGACAACTTTAACACAACCAGAATGACCATGATGAGGGTTGAGACATGAGCTGTGGACGCCAAAAGAAGACATCATGGATTCACTGATGCAAGGAAAAACAGACTGCTTGGTCCTGCACGGAAATGTATTTATTTATTTATTTTATTACATTTGTATCCCACATTTTCCCACCTTTTTGCGGGCTCAGTGTGGCTTACAATAAGTTGTGAGTGATAGAAATACAATTTGTTATTACTCGGTTATGGATTACATTGTGAGGTTATGGATTACATGCACCTATATTGTCTTCAGAAAAACAGCACCTACGCAACCTGCTATAAAATAACCATCCAATCATAAACCTTTCTCTACAAAGCATGTTGCAAGCCTTACTTTAAATTTTAGCACCATTTGCTAGAACACTTCCATCTTGTCCACATTCTTAGGAGGTACAGTCTCTAGAACCAAACATCATGCACAAAGTGGGGTCAGTCATTAGGGACCTATTCAAAGCATCATCTCTTAGAGACAAGAAGGCACATGCATGCACGGTGAATCACTGCCAAAGGCTTCTCAAAAAAAGAAAAAAGTTGGGAGCATTCCCGTGCCAGGCTCCATTGGATGATGTCACCCAGTAGTAAGATATAATCCTGCTTGTCCTCAAAATAAACTTAAATAGACAAACATAGGAGTTAGAGACAAGGGCAAGGCAGTTTAAAAGCCATTTTTTCCTATTCTTCCAAACCAAACTGCCCTTTCCACACAAAAAAACTACCCCCCAAACTCTAGTAACTCCCTGCAAACTACCCCTTCCCCCAAAACAATCCTCCTGCAACTGTCCCGCCACCCCACATACTGTCTCCCACACCCAAAAAATATCCCCTGCAATTGCCCCGCCACCTAAACTGCTCCCATTCACTAGAGCTACCCCTGGAAACTACTCCTCCCACTGCTGCACCCCCCCACAATCTTGTCCACTGCAACTACCCCACCACCCCACAGGCTGTACCACTCCTATAAAGTAACCCCCACTACTACTTCATCACACAAACTACCCTTCCCAAAACTAATACCCTACAAACTTCCCCAAAACTACCTCTTGCCACAGCCCCACTACCCTACAAACTGGTCCATCCACAAAACCAGTCCTCCACAACTACCCCTATTTACCATATACAGGGCCATATTAAGCCATTAACAAAAGCTGTGCACATATTTTGTGTCTGCATGTTTGAGGTGGGGGGGAGGGGGGCTTCTGGAATGTGCTGCAGTTCTCCAGTTCCCCCTCATCACCTCCACATGAGAGTGAGGCTGCCCTGCTTGCTTCCACTGTAACTAGCAACAGAGACTATTGCTAGGATCCAGCCAATGAGAAGGAAGTGGGGAGCAGATGACTGCTGGCAGTTCTAAATCACAGAAATGGAGATGGTGATATGAAGTTTCTGTAGTGGTGGTGAGAAGAAAAATATACCCCCTGCAAAAAAAAATGCCGCAATACATTTCTATAAGAAAAGGAGTGTCAATAGCTACAGTACATAAACACTAATTGACTAACATTGTGATTAAGGAATTGCACCTTTCAAACTGCCTTCCCCTCATCTCCGTTGAGGGCACACACACACAAACATACAACGCCCCCTCCCAACATTCACATACAGAGGGATTGTAAAGTACACCATCAGCCATGCTCTGCATGCCTTCCACACTTTATTATACTTCTTTACACATTAATATGGTTGTTTTTATGTGCCTTTAATTTCCTTGACTAAAACTGATCCATCTCCCTGATAAGAGCTTAACTAAACAGGCACAAATGAGAGAAAGACAAAGTTTTGTTTCTCTCAAAAAAGACAAACAAATTTCAACTACAAAACAGAAGTGCACTGATACCACTCACCTTTCTTTTCAGAACACTGAGCTTTTCAACTACACCATCAAGCAGACTAACAACAGAATCCACAGCCGGGCAGCTGCTTAGTTGCTTTTCCAGCTCTGCAACAACCATAGTTACGTGGCTTGTCTCTCGATCAATATTTTTCTGAGCAGCTCGAAAACGCTTGTTTAATGTTTCATAGGGTACCTAAAATGATAAATATGAGTTATAAATATTGTGTTTATCAAGTACACCTGGGTCACACCTGCTGATAAAGGTATAGTACCCGACGTTTTCCTCAGAAGTGGCCTTAAAGATAAACATTGGTTCATCGCTATAATGTTATCAACACCATTGTTATACAGACCTGAAATCAGATGCCAAGAGCCTGAATTTTCCACTATGTGGGGATTATTTTCCCCCTTTTTTTTTTTTTTATCTCCTTCCAACTTATCTTGCCCATACCATATCACAACAATAGTCCTCAGGGCAAAGGCTAAGTACCAAAGCTCTTTCCGGAACACTGCACCCTAAAACTGGCCACTAGCTGTCACTGCTGCATAAATCACCAATATTCCCCAGGGCTGGTCTTAGGGAGGGGCGACAGGGACAGTTGCAGAGGGCCTCGCACTTCCAGGGGCCACGCGGCGCTCCTTCCCGCTCCCTACTATTGCTATCTCCTTTATGCACGGGCCGCGATCTCACTGCTTTGCCTCTCCTCCCCCGAGCCTCTCTTCCTGGCACATAACTGAAGCCACCCTGGTGGTCTAGTGGATTCTTTGAGGCAGGAAAGATTCCCAAGTCTTTCCTGACCGCTGCCATCGCTGATCCTCTTGCTGCCGCATTGTTTTTAAAATGGCTGCAGCAGCAAAAGGGTCAGTGTCAGCAGCGGGCAAGAAAAAATGGGGGTCTTTCCTGCCCCGAAGAATCCACTAGACCAACAGGGTGGATTCAGGTATGTGCCGGGAGGGCACCCTGTGGCTCGGAGGACCGGAATAGGTAGGTAGGTGGGTGGGAGGGAAGGAAGGAAGGATACTGTTAAAAAAAAGAAAACGAAAAAAAATAAGATATGTTTCCTCTTCCTCGCGCAGCCAGATCCCTGTGCACATTGTCTTTCTTTATTGTTGGTGGAATTTTTATTTAATCTCACTTACATTTTCAAACATGCCAGTCATACAAATAGGAACAAAAATACATAGAGTAGTAATCTGTTATAAATTGCAATCAGTATGTCATTTGGAGGGGCTGGTTAAAGGGACACCCTAGTAGTATATGAATGCAGAGATTTTATTTCTCCTGGTAAAGGGCCATTAAACAGATAACATGTTATGAGAATCAGGTGCTCAACATTCAGAATTTCTATTTACCTGTTTATAGCATTTTATCCCATATTAAACATGAATTAGATTGAAATCTAAGAGCAAATCGTTTTTCTATCCTGTGCCAACATGAAAAAAAAGATGGCATGTGGGAAGATCCTCCTTTTGCTTTGTGGAATGCAATGGTATATTAAAAAAAAAAAAAAGGTAAGTGCATTTTTATATTGCTACTATTTCAGAGAGAAGGTATTGATTAATGAGGGAAGGGTTTCCTTCGTGCAGAACTGTCCAGAGTCAGTCTAAATGTGCCAACATTGTCCAGTTCAGCACACTATTAGCAGCTAAGTTCATACAAAGTTAATTATGTTCAGTGGAAAATAAATTTGTTGGCTCAGGCTGCTTGCTGTGTGAATATTCAATTACTGTTTCATTATTGCTACCAAGTATTGCATATTAAGGGGATTTGTTTAATTCATTTATCCAGTCCTTACATGCACATAGTTTTGCTTTTTAAACCCAAAGGTTTCCTATGATAGCATTGTAAATATTTGCATTAGTTTTTCTGTACAAGTTTTGCTCAATTTGTCTATTTGAAATAAAAGATTTAAAACACTTTTGTCAACAAGTGGCCCCACCGAATTGGTCTGCACAGGGCCCAGCAATTGCCAAGACCGGCCCTGATACTCCCTACCCCTCAAGGGCTGTGAATGCTGCCTCTTCAATATCCACAGAAGTTAGGGAGAAAAATACTTAGCATTATTCTAGTTTCATACTTACCACTGTAATGCTGTTGGTCTGGTATAGAAATGGAAATCTATCAAGTGATCATCTTTAGAAAATAAGCTGTATGCAGACAAATGACCAAACATCCTAGCAATATTCACACAAATGCACCAATATGCCATTATCCCATTACAAAAAAGATGAGATTCATTTGACCATTGCTACTGACCTAACATTTCTAGACCTGCTCTATCCAAACTTTAAAACACGGGCAAGCACTGCTTACTGACAAACATATTTATTAAACAGCAGATTTACAACTAAACAGAAGCTTGTGACCCTTTAAAAAGACTTAACTGATTTTTTAAAGCATAATATTAATGACAAAAGTCATTAGATGGTCTTGTTCCAACAATCCTCTGTCTAAGCAGCAGCAGGGGTAATGCTTTGTTATTAGACAGCTTTGGTTCATAAACTGGGTTGCTCAAGATACAACAGACGTGAAAATGCTATTGTACTGAATTAAGAAATTTTGTACATTCCAGTTAATTTGTTGGAATTAAAACACATACACATTGATTTCTCCAGCATATGTGCTATATCATATTTGCTTTTTAGTACCAACAACACTGATGGGTAGATGCAATAAAGTACACTAGGCTTTGCGCATGTGTTGGCTTTGCTTTAGCAAATAATTTTGTGAGGGATGTATGAAAAAAAAAAAAAAAACAACTTGCACAGAAGCTAACCAAGTACAAAATCCTTGGATATACAACAGTACACAGCACATTTAAGTCCCATCATAATAGAGATTAGATATTGGGCACAGAAGAGGAAAAGTGGAGGGTTCTCAATGCTACTACTACTACAACTAATTTCTATAGCGCTACCAGTCGTACGCAGAGCTTCACAATTGAACATGAAGAAAAAAAAACAGTCCCTGCTCAAAAGAGCTTACAATCTAAATCAGGACAGACAAGGTTAGCTCCTTCTGCTATCACTGCTAGTGCGGATTTTACACCCTTTTCTTCTTTACTATGAGCATAGAGGCAACTATCTAAAAGTGCACAAATTTACACATACCCCAAAGATGTGTGTGTGCACAAGCTTTCTATGAGTTAACACGTATTTTTTTAGGGCTGCATTTTGATTACAAATTTTTAATTGTGATTAATCACACGATTCAAAAATTGTGATCACAATTAATCACACAATTAAAAGAACTGTATTTCCCACTGCAGCTCCTTGTGACTATGGGCAATTCACTTAATTCACCATTGTCCCAAGTGCATAAGTATCTGTATATAATATGCAAACTACTTTGATTGTATTTGTAACCACAAAAAGGTGGAATCTCCAATCCCATCCCCCTTACCCAAAAGGCTGATAATCTCCCTACCTCCCTCATATCCAGCATCTCTCCCTTTCTCCCTCTCTTTTCCCAGATCCATTCTCTTTTCTTTCCTCCCTCACATTGTCCAGCACCTCCCCCTCACACCCCTCCACCTCCATGAGCAGCGACACAAACTTAGTAGCGAGCAGCACCAAACTCTTCTCATAGCTGCTAGAGCTCACTGCCTTGGTCATAGCTTCCATCAGCGGCCTCTCCAGTTCTGCTCACTGGTCTGTAGCCAACTCCCCTTCCCTTCTCCCCCCCTCCCCCCCCCAGGTTCACATCTTCCCCCCCTTCTCAATCCCTTCTGCCAGTCTCCTTAAAGGTAGTCTTCTGTAAAGTAGCAGCAATGTACATATGCTGTCTGTGGCCTGCCCCAAAGCTTTCCTTGTGGCCTGTTTTAGCAATATCCATCAACCTTGTTCTGAACCATGCACCATTGAGTGACTGTCAGCTGTCCCCCAGGTTCTAGCTTAAAAAGGAAATAGTCGGAGGACCTGGAAAATAGGTCCAGGCATTGTTATTTACGGTTTAAAGGCATACCAGAGCTCGAGAAATACAGAAATTGTCAGGTGATACTGCAGACTGGAACAGCAGATCGTGTAGAACCGACCACATGTAAGAGTCTCTTGGATTGGGCCCACTGGAGTTTAGGGCCTCAGAGAATTCCCCATGATATAATTGCCTGTTTTCATGATTTTGGCACAAAACAGCAAATTTGGAAGAAGGATCACGCAATGGGAAATATAACGTGGGTAACTGTAAAATTGTGGTGTTTCAAGACCTGCCATGCAGCACTTTAAGCGTAGAGAGATGCGAAGTGTCACTAAGTACTTACAAACTGCAGCTATACAATACTGCTGGCTGCACCCATTTGGTCTCTGGATTTCGGTCAAGGATCAGTCTCATCGAGGGCAGACAATTAAAGCAGCATGGCAGGCCTTAGCAGATATGGGCTGTGCGGATATACCAATCCAGCTGTCCCCGTGGCAGCAAACTCATTACTCGGGGAAGGGTAACTCCTGGCAGAAAGTGCGCTCTCCACGAAGCAGCAAAGCAGAGGAGACTCAAGCGCCAGCTCTTCTTCTACTTGATGCAGTTTTCTTCCTGAGCAGTTCGTTTCTGACTTTTGTTGAATTCAGACCATGCTTTGACAGAGTTGTTGAGCACTTCTGTTTTGCTATATGGTAGCCTTCTGAATTATCCAGCCCTTGGAGAACAGAAGATTGAATGTAGCATGAATGACATAAGGATGGGATAGGAGAGATTTGGGGAGGTTTAATTATAATTGAAGTTATGATGGAGGATTGGGTGTTACAGTTTTAGTTTATATAAATAGACCTAGCGGTGGCTTCCTTCCTCTGGGGCATAGCTAGCTCCTGCACAACAGAGTCAGCCAGCATCAGGTATATTGAGAGGAGGGGTGGGGTCCTGGAATGCGAATGGGATGAACGATCCAGGGAAGTGTAGTATTGTTTTTTGTGAATTGCAACAGTTAAAATGGGAAGTGGCTCTGCTTCAGGAGACCCGTATCCGGAAGCAGGATCAACATCTTTTGCTTCAAAGCATACAGTGAATGTTTTCCACATTTTGATCCATCGGGGAGCAAGTAAAGTGGGTTAGTGATTTATATACAAATGGGTGTATCATTTGTCCACGAGGGAGTTTATAGAGATTCATCAGAGAGATGCATAGCTGTTAAGGGGCAGCCGGGTCACCCTGCTTAACCTTTATGCACCTGTGGGACAGGGAGTATTTCTTCACACTCTACAGAATACTCTTACTGATTTTGTTCAAGATGCAGTAATATTAGGAAGTGATTTTAATTTACCCCCAGGGGCTTATCAAAACCACTCGAAGGGGAAGACAGCCATTAGATCTGCTCATCAGAGAAAACTTTCAGATTTGGCTCATGTTTGATCTTTTGGATGTTTGCAGACTCCAGCATCCGTGACAGCAAACGTATTCAATTCTATTCTCATGGACAGGACAAATACATTTGCATTGATGTGGTGTAGCTGGTGTTGAGTCCCATATTGAAAGTAGCCACATATCAGACCAAGCACCAGTATGGTTGGTCTGGATTTGCTGCCCACTGGCAAGTGACTAATAACATTCGTCGAACTGGCAGGTGGCTGATAACATTCGTCGAACACTGAATTTGTAATGCGCAGCTCCATCTCAGGGAAGGCCTATGGCCTTTTTAGATGCAGAGAAGGCCTTCGATAGGGCTGCTTGACCCTTTCTCTGGCATGTATTATCAGAAATGGGGTTTGGGCCTATTTTTATTGGGCAGTTACAATTGTATGACCGTCCAATAGCTCACCTTCACATCAATGGAGGGTACTCAACTTCCTTTTCAAATCGAACAGGGCACATGGCATGGGTGTCCCTTGCCCCCCCCCCCCCCCCTTTGCACTATTGAACCTTTAATGCAACACATTCTTTCCTTAGATGACATACGAAGGGTGCAGGTAGGAGGGGATACTCATAAAATTGTATTTTTTGCTAATAGCTTGTTTTATGTAGGTTTCCCAGGTTTAACGCTACCAGTGTCGATTAAAGAATTGCAAGCTTATGGAGCGTTGTCAGGATTTAAGGTTAATTATGATAATTGGAGCTGTTGGAAATTACTATTACACCTCAAGAAGAGACAAGTTTACATAATAGCTTTCCCTTTTGAAGGGCTACTCACACTTTTAAATATTTGAGAATTCAGATTCCACGGGACGGGACAAGTGTCTTTGCTGCTATTCGACCCCACCACAATAATCACCCTCCATGCCAATTACGAGGTCCACCACCTTCATACCAGGCAAAAATGGGAACAGGTGACCCTTGCATCCACCAGCCACTGAACTATCTACATGCCTAATGATTGAATCAAAGCTAATAGCTGTCTTAACCCTTCCCTCCTGGGCATATGCCTTTGGAGACTCATACTCAGTAAGATAATATATTATTACATCCCATCCACAAGATCTTTTCTTGCCACATTATGGTGATGCTCTCTCCAGATGATCTTTCTCCTCCATAACAGCACAAATGCTATCAGATTGGAGTGACCTCTCTACTATGTCCTGAAAGGTCTCTTCTATATACCTCTGGCCTGCCTGGGCTCCTCTACGTCTGCTACTCTTGCCTCTAAGGATTGGACTCATTCCTTGAGTGCTAGCAGCTCTTTGCATCAAGTACACATATATAACCTCTCACCAACTGGGAGATCGTACAAATGAAACAAACGGCCTATGACTGGATGCCCCCCCCCCCCTTACTGCTGGACTGCTAATAGTGATAGGCTCTTACTTAAGTTCACCAAAGGAGTAAGGGTATGTAAACTAAAAGTCCCTTAAGCTTATTATATTATGCTGATAAGTAGTAGTAGTATTTTAGGCTTACCTCAAGAACCTAACACATTGTATCTCTAAGAGCTAATTAGTAGATGAAGATGCTTCAATTAAAACTTCTATACACCTGATTAAGTGAAGTACCTATAAAACAAAGACTAAGCCTGGGGTGGGTGGGAATCAAACACTGAACAATGACTAAGGGCCAGATGCACAAAATTTTAACGACCCTCTAACGAGGAAAATTTGAAACGTAGAATGCATTAAAGGTCATTTTCCGACGACGCTAGCAGCTAATGAAAACGGAATGCAAACGAGAAACTACCATTGAAATGTGGACAATTCGGAATGCACTAACCATACCGACGATTGCAACGAATCGTTTTCCGTGAGAAATTTAACGTCAGCTCAGAGCTGTCGTTAAGGCCTGAGCTGTCATCTCCCCCCTGCACCATGAAAATCCAAGCTGGCATGTTTAAAAACAAAAGTGAGATAAAAACACAAACAAGTGGCTCTCCGCTTCCCTCTGCATAAAATAAAAAATGAACACAAAATCGAAAAAGGATCAGGAAGGAGCAAAGGCGCTCGTCAGAAGCATCCTGTATGGACGGCCTTGCCCCCCCCCCCCCCCCGAGGTCGTCGCTGCTCCCCACTTCCGCTCGTATAAAATAAAAAATTAAAACAAAACTAAAAAGTTTTAGCAGCCCCGGTCCCCCTCCCTTCCTGTCTCTCTCTGTACTCCTTCTCCAATAGCTCCGCCTCCTGGCATCCTCCACCCCCGTGACCCGCCCCCCTGAGCTCGTCGTCGTCGCCGCCGCTGCCCCCTCTACCGGACCCCTCCCCTCCGCTTTACCGACCCGCGCAGCACCTCTCACCTCTATGTGAAGGCGCTACACGGGATGGAACAGCTGATCATCGATCACTACTGCCTCCTCCGACGTCTCTGTTCTTCCTGGGTTCGCCCTCCTCTGACGCTAATGTCAGAGGAGGGCGGGCCCAGGAAGAACAGACAGACGTCGGAGGAGGCAGCAGTGATCGATCAGCTGTTCCATCCCGTGCAGCGCCTTCACACAGAGGTGAGAGGCGCTGCGCGGGCCGATAAAGCGGAGGGGGGGTCCGGTAGAGGTGGGGAGCAACGGCGACGAGCTCAGGGAGGCGGGGCACGGGGTGGAGGAATGCCGGGAGGCGGAGCTATGGGAGGAGTACAGAGACAGGAAGGGAGGGGGGACCGGGGCTGCTAAATTTTTTAGTTTTGTTTTAATTTTTTATTTTATACAAGCGGAAGCGGGGAGCAGCGGTGACCTCGGGGGTGGGGTGGCAAGGCCGTCCATACTGTGTGTTTTCTAAGCACATGAGCAGCTAGCTAAACTAGAAACAGACAAAAGCAGTTGGGCCAGATGGGATACATCCAAGGGTACTAAGAAATAGGGGGAATTGTGGCAGTTCTGTCAGCTCAGCCGTATGACCTTTTCAATGCATCTTTATAGAGTCGGGAGTCATTCCAGAAGGATGAAATGTCCCTGCCCCAATCTCCTCCTCCTGCTTTTGTGGAATTACGGGCTGGTTAGTCTGTGGAAAATGCACTAATGATAATCACTCATAAAAACAAATAGAGTTTCTGGAATGCAGTGGATTGAAGGATCCCAGGCAGTATGGTTTTACTAGAGGTAGGTCTTGCCAGATGGATGTTAATTTCTTTGACTTGGTGACCACAGATTTGAGCACGAGAGAGTGCTTGATGTAGTACACTTATTTACTTACTACATTTATAAATCATGCCTTTTTTCAAGGCGGGTAACAATAGTCACATAGATAAACACGTAGCAATCGCTAAGCATGATGCTAAAACACGATAAATAAAATGGTCCTAACCAAAAAAAAAAACAAAACATTTACCAGATTTTGGCAAAGACTTTGACATGCCTCTGCATAGGTGACTTCTGAGCAACCTTGGTATTGACCCTAAAGTGACTGACTGGATTACAAACCCATTTAGAAATTGGTCAAGTAATCTATTGAACTTTTCAAGTCTGTGCTTTGAAAATAAGCCCCAAAGTGTAGAGTTAAATAGGGTTTACTTAGAGGATAAAGTCATTACCAGTGATGTGCCATGGGTATCAATCCTTGGTTATGTTCTAACACTTTGTAAGTAAGATTGCAGAAGGCTTGTTGAATAAGGTCTGGGTCTTGGTGGACAAGAATCTGCAATGGGGTAGACACCCCGGAAGGTGTGAACACCACAAGGACAGATCTAACCAAAACAAATATATCAAGAATTTAGCAAGCCAAGATTTAATATTAAAAAAATAAAAAAAGTAGGGCCATGCACTAGTATGAGGGTGAAGTTGTTTGGTACACAAAAGAACAGCAGGACTCAGGAGTGATCCTATTTGATGATCTTAAGGTTGCTGAACAGGTAGAAAACGTGACAGTAAGTCAGAAGAATATTTGAATACATAGGGAGAGGAATGACCTATTAATTATGAATATTTCTTACCTTACTAACAAACTAGGTCAGTGAACCAGGTTGATGCTGCTTAAAAATAAGCCAAGTCAAGACTAATTGCAGCCTGCCATCACATCATTTTATCTGCTGCAGCAACATAATAAAAAAAATAGAACAGTTTTCAAGCATATGTGCTCCGCAGTCTCTATTCAACTCAGGATGCTCCTCCTATTTATGGCTACTATGACATTTTTGTCATACACGGCAAACACAGTTTACAAACTAAAGATTAATGGAAAGAACACCAATAATTAAATAGGAAAGAACAGAAGAGAATGATGAAAAAAATCTTGTCCTGGAGCATGGGAACAGACTCAGAAAACGAGCTGAGAGGTCATATGACTAGGTGGGGTAGGAGAGTGAGAAACACAAATTCCTTTCCTTACAAAGATTGACTGGCTCTGGCTAGCCACTCAAAGGCCTTGGTAAATATATGTGTTTTGAGGATGGTCCTGAATTGGTTCTTTTTAGATGTTTCTAGTATAGGTAATCGTGAAGCAGGGGTGGGTAGTGCATTCCACTGAGTAACGGCAATGCACAAGGCTGCACTGTTTCATGGAGTCAAGCAGAGCCCATGAGATAACAGGTATGGATAAACGGCAATCTTGAATTCTGCGCAGAGGGCAGGCTTGAGTATAGCGAGTTTTTAAAGGAAAGTAGGTAAATAGGAGTTTCAGGATACAATGCTTGGTGTGGAGTTAAGATCAAGTCAAATGCAAAGCGCTGATAAGGAAGGCAAAGAGGGACTTTGAAAAAAAGACTGCGTTGGAGGCAAACACACATAGTAAAAAAATTTTTTAGGTATATTAAAAGCAGGAAGCCGGCAAAAGAATCGGTTAGACTGCTAGATGACCGAGGAGTAAAAGGGGCGATCAGGGAAAACAAAGCCGTAGCGGAGAGATTAAATTAATTCTTTGCTTCGGTCTTCACCGAGGAAGATTTGGGAGTGATACCGGTGCCGGAAATGGTATTCAAAGCTGACGAGTCGGAGAACTTAATGAATTCTCTGTAAACCTGGAGGATGTAATGGGGCAGATCTACAAACTGAAGAGTAGCAAATCTCCTGGACCGGTTAGTATTCATCCCAGAGTACTGATAGAACTGAAAAATGAACTTGCAGAACTATTGTTAGTAATATATAACTTATCCTTAAAAGCGAGTGTGGTACCAGAAGATTTGAGGTTTGCCAATGTAACGCTGATTTTTAAAAAAAAAGTTCCAAAGGAAATTCGGGAAATTATAGACAGGCGAGTCTTACGTCGGTGCCGGGCAAAATGGTAGAGACTATTATAAAGAACAAAATTACAGAGCATATTCAAAAGCATGGATTAATTAGACAAAGTCAACATGGATTTAGTGAAGGGAAATCTTGTCTCACCAATCTATTACATTTCTTTGAAGGGGTGGATAAAGGTGAACGGTTGATATTGTGTATCTGGATTTTCAGAAGGCGTTTCACAAAGTACCTCATGAAAGACTGCAAAGGAAATTGGAGTCATGTGATAGGAGGTAGTGAACTATTGTGGATTAAAAACTGGTTAAAAGATAGAAAACAGACAGTAGGGTTAAATGATCAGTATTCTCAATGGAGAAGGGTAGTTAGTGGGGTTCCCCAGGGGTCTGTGCTGGGACCGCTGCTTTTTAACATATTTATAAATGACCTAGAAATGGAGGTTAACTAGTGAGGTAATTAAATTTGCAGACGACACAAAGTTATTCAAAGTCGTTAAATCGCGGGAGGATTGTGAAAAATTACCAGAGGACCTTACGAGACTGGGAAACTGGGCGTCTAAATGGCAGATGACATTTAATGTGAGCAAGTGCAAAGTGAGGCACGCGGGAAAGAGGAACCCAAATTCTAGCTATGTGATTCAGGGTTCCACATTAGGAATCACCGACCAGGAAAGGGATTTAGATGGCATCACTGATAATAACATTGAAACCTTGTGCTCAATGTGCAGCAGCAGCTAAGAAAGCAAATAAAATGTTAGATATTATTGAGAAAGGAATGGAAAACAAAAATGAGGACGTTATAATGCCTTTGTATCACTCCATGGTGCAACCGCATCTCGAATATAGTGTTCAATTCTTGTCACCGCATCTCAAAAAAGATTGGAATTAGAAAAGGTGCAGAGAAGGGCGACAAAAATGATGGATGGGATGACTTCCCTATGAGGAAAGGTTAAAGCGGCTGGGGCTCTTCAGTTTGGAGAAAGGAAGGCTGAGGGGAAATATGATAGAGATTATAAAATGAGTGGTTAGCTTAGCAGAGTTTAAAAAAGGTTTGGACGGCTTAAGGCCATAGACCATTATCAAATTGGACTTGGGGAAAATATTTCTGGGATAAGCAGCATAAAATGTTTTGTACTTTTTTGGGGATCTTGCCAGGTATTTGTGACCTGGATTGGCCACTGTTAAGAAACAGGATGCTGGGCTTGATGGACCTTTGGTCTGTCTCAGTATGGCAATACTTATAAAGTATGGGAATGCATATACTTATGTACCCAGAATGGTAGACACTAAAATAAGCAGTACTTAATTTATTGGTGGGAGGGGGGAATGCTTCTTTCAAGAATCCAAAAACAGCAGGGATTTTCTGCTCTGATCACTCCTTTCAGGCAGCCTGCAAAGAAGAGGAGGGAGGGGTGAGACTAGAATAAAGCAGAGACCATTTGCTCTAATTTGTAATCCAGCCCTCTCTTCCTGTTGCTCCAGCACCAGCCTGAGCTGCCCCTTCATCCAAGTCACAGTGCCGCTTCCATTTTGTTTACAAATTAAACTCTGAAAAGGAGCGATATCATACGTAGAAAAGTTTCTGCTAACAAGCTCAAGATATAGCCTTACTGTAAAGTGAAAAAGAGAATTGGTCATATCCTGCTGGAAACCTCTAGGGCAGTCCTAAAGGCTTTAAACTCCTGGGTTAAAGGAAAAACTGTCATGGATCCCGGGAGGGTTTTGTGTTCTACACCTTTGAGAGCAGACCTGCAGCGGGATGGGTAAAAATAACGCCTAATTCTCTTGGCTGATGGGTCATGCTATAAAGCAGTGGTTCCCAAACTTTTTCAGTTCACGGTACCGAGTAAGCAATTTTTTGCGGCGGCAGTAGCAGCGGCACCCCCCCCCCCCCAGTCACACAGGTCTCTGCACACACATGTCCAATATTTCTCCCTCTCTGCCCTGTGCACCATCTTCTCCCTTCACCAGTTGGTAATAGAAATTTTTAAAGGAATCAATTAGTGATATATGTTTATTGTCTCAGGTATACAATTTTGCAGATCTATACAAAAGTATGTAATGTGTGAAATTTGAATTTTAACAGGGGCAAGATTTCAAATCAATGATATTGATATTCTCATGAAGGGGAAGACATTCAGGGCCCCATTTACTAAGCTGTGGTGTAGGCGCACAAACTCTTTAGCACATACTAATGCTAGAGACACCCACAGGAATATAATTAATGGGTGTCTCTTATCGTTAGTGCGCACTAATTTTTACCACATGCTAAAAAGTTAACACGGCTTAGTGAACAGGGCCCTCGGTGTTGTTTAGGTTTATCTTGTAACCTGAAATGTGAGAAGAGGATTCTATTGAGGCCATAAGGAAGTGGATGGAGGGGGTAGCAGTGCATTATAAAAGGTAATCTGCGTATAAGGACAGTTTTATTTTAGTGTTCTTTATTTTAAGACCCAAGATTAAAGGATTATTTCTTACTGCAACTGCCAAGGGCTCAATTGCAATACTAAATAGAATTGGGATGGGAGAGATAAAGGGCAGCTTTGTCTAGTTCCCCTACACACAGAAAAGAGTCTCAGAGTGTTATTAAAGATTCCGGCTTTAGGATTTAAGTATAAAATTTAGATCACTTTAATAAATTGAGTACTGAAACCAAACTACTCAAGGGCACTAAAAAAAAAAAAAAACTGACAGAGTGGAATGGAACCAAGACCTTCTCTGCATCCAGGGACAGGGTGACATTTCGTTAGGGTGAGAAGGTTACAACAGTGTCTTGCATTAGCAGGCATGGATCTATAGGCCATGAATCCGTTTGTCAAGATGTATTATATATGGAAAAAATTTGGATCTATTAGCTATGATCTTAGCATATACTTTGCTATCCATATCAGAGAAGTATGTCAGTAGTTTGAAACTAATGATGGATCATGGCCCGATTTGGGCAGTACAATAATTTGAGCTTCAACAAGGGAAAATTAGGTTCTTACCTTGGTAATTTTCTTTCCTTTAGTCATAGCAGATGAAGCCATTACGTATGGGTTGTGTCCATCAACCAGCAGGGGGAGATAGAGAGCACTCAACTTTTCACAGTGCCTCATGGCCAGCCAGCTCCACTGCCTCTTCAGTATTTGAAGCTTCCAAAGCAGAATGGCAAACCGCAATGGGAATAACATGAACTTTCCTCACAGCGAACGATGGCCCCTTAATAAGGGCATGAACTGAAAAGGAGGGAATGAACACATCCTCCTGGAGGGAATAAACTCGTCCTCCAAAACAAACTGGAGGGAATGGACTCATCCTCCTATAAGTGAACATGAATCCTGAAGACTGTTTTCCAACTTTCTCCCAAGGAAGGAACTTCAGGAAATTAGAACAGAACCTGAAACAGATTCACAGCATACAGACAATCATACAGGGAGGGCTCATGGCTTCATCTGCTATGACTAAAGGAAAGAAAATTACCAAGGTAAGAACCTAATTTTCCCTTCCTTGTCATCAACCAGATGAAGCCATTACTTATGGGATGTAACAAAGCAATCCCTATATAGGGTGGGAACAGGTCACACCACCCGCTAGCACTTGTGCTCCAAAACGTGCATCCCTCCTAGCAGCCACATCCAGCCTGTAATGTCGGGCAAAAGAGAGCTTAGAAGCCCATGTTGCTGCACTGCATATCTCTTGACGAGAGAGTGCTCCAGTTTCAGCCCAAGAGGAAGAAATCGCTCTGGTAGAATGCGCCTTAAAGGCTACAGGCAGAGACCGGCCGGCAAGCAGATAAGCTGAAAAGATAGTTTCTTTGAGCCAGAGGGCAATAGTGGCTTTAGACGCTGGAGACCCTCTGCGAGGACCTGATAGCAAAACACACAGATGATCAAAGATCCTGAAAGAGATAGTAACTCACAGATACTGCAGCCATCCAACAGGTGCAACTGCCCAAAAGATTCTTGAAACTCCTCCTTATCAAAGGAGGGCAAGAAAATAGGCTGGTTTAGGTGAAACGCTGAAACCACCTTAGGCATGAAGGAAGGCACGGTCCGAACCGTGACCCCGGACTCTGAGAATTGCAGAAATAGGTCTCTAAAGGACAGCGCCTGGAGCTCTGACACCCATCTCGCCGAAGTAATGGCCACAAGAAAAACGACCTTTAGTGTCAAATCTTTCTCCGATGCTCACCGAAGCGGCTCAAAAGGAGAAGCCTGCAGGGCCTTCAAAACTAGCCCCAGGTTCCAAGCTGGACAGGGTGCTCGCACGGAAGGCCGGAGCCGAAGCACCCCACTAAGAAACCGTGCCACATCTGGATGAGCAGCTAAAGCCACGCCTTCAACCTTACCACAAAGGAAGGCCAACGCTGCCACTGGCACCCGCAGGGAATTATAGGCCATGCCTATTTGTACACCCATCCTGCAAAAAGTCCAGAATCGGCAAGACAGGAACCCGCATGGGTGTGATCGCTTTTGAAGCACACCAAGACTCAAACTGGCGCCAAATCCTGACATAAGCCACGGAAGTGGAACGCTTGCGGGCCTGCAGGAGAGTGGAAATGACTGTGTTTGAATAGCCTTTGTCCCTCAATTGCGCCCTCTCAATTGCCATGCCATAAGACCTATGCGGCAGGCGTCCTCCATGGCTACCGGGCCCTGTGACAACAGGTTCGGTACCAGAGGTAAAGGCAGGGGAGCCTCCACTAGCATCTGTCGGAGGTCCGCATACCAAGGCCTCCTGGGCCAATCCGGGGCGATGAGGACCACTTCTCCTGGGTGCAGCCGAATCCACAGGAGCACGCGCCCTATCAAGGGCCACGGAGGAAACACATATAGTAGGCCCGGAGGCCAGGGCTGAGTCAAGGCATCCAACCCTGCCGAGCAAGGATCTCTCAGTCTGCTGAAGAAGCACGGGACTTTGGCATTTGAACTTGTCGCCATAAGATCCATCACAGGCTTGCCCCATTTGGCACATATCTGCAGGAATACTTCGTCTTCTAGTTCCCATTCTGCTGGATCGATCTGATGCCTGCTTAGATAATCGGCTTGCACGTTGCTCTGACCTGCAATGTGAGCTGCCGACAGAAACTGAAGATGCAGCGAGGCCCAGTGACACATCTGTTCGGCCTGCGCAGCCAGTGCTCTGCACTGAGTGCCGCCTTGTCGATTTATGTAGGCCACTGCTGTCGTGTTGTCAGACATCACTCTGACAGCCAATCCTTCCAGGGTCACTTGAAAGGCCAGAAGCGCCTGAAACACCGCTTTCAACTCCAGGCGGTTGATGGACCACTCCGCCTCCTCGGGTGTCCATAGACCCTGGGCATGCTTCCCCTTGCAATGTGCGTCCCAGCCCTTCAGGCTGGCATCTGTCACTACTAGACACCAATAAGGGAGCGCCAGCGGCATTCCTCGCCGCAGAATGCTGTCCGAGAGCCACCACTCCATGCTGAGTCGGGCCACAGGGAGCCAAGAGAGTCTACATTGATAATCCTGAGAAACTGGAGACCATCTTTGAAGTAGGGAATACTGTAGAGGTCTCAGGTGCGCTCTCACCCAGGGCACCAATTCCAATGTGGCTGTCATCGATCCCAGCAGCTGGACAATGTCCCAAGCTCGCGGGCGGGGCATCCTCAGGAGCAGACGGACCCGATTCTGAAGCTTGCACCGCCTTAGCTCGGGTAGGTATACATAGCCCGAGTCTGTGTCGAACCTGGCCCCCAAATATTCTAGAGACTGCGAGGGGGTCAGGTGACTTTTGGCCATATTGACGACCCAGCCTAGAGATTGAAGTACTGAGACCACTCTGGCTGTAGCTTGATAGCTCTCTGTTACAGAGTCTGCTCTGATGAGCCAGTCGTCTAGGTACGGGTGAACCCTGATACCTTCTCGCCTGAGCAAAGTAGCTACCACCACCATTACCTTCGAAAAGGTACGGGGGAGCTGTAGCGAGGCCAAAAGGCAAGGCCCGGAACTGGAAATGTTTTCCCAACACCGCAAACCTCAGAAACTTCTGGTGTGGGGGCCAAATTGGTATGTGCAAGTAAGCTTCTTTCAGGTCTAGAGACGTGAGAAACTCTCCTGGCTGTACCGCAGCAATGACGGAGCGCAGGGTTTCCATGTGGAAATGCCGCACTCTCAGGGACTTAATTCTTTTAAGTCCAGAATAGGGCGAAAAGACCCACCTTTTCGCGGCACCACAAAGTAGATGGAGTATCGGCCGTAGCCGTGTTCGGCGGGAGGTACCGGGGACACGGCCCCTAACTGAATCAGACCTTGCAAAGTCTCCTCTACCGCCGCCCGTTTGGCGGCAGAACCACATCGGGACTCCACAAACAAGTCTCTTACTGGGGTGTTATTCTATTCTGTAGCCATCTCTGATCAGGTCCAGAACCACTGATCTGAGGAAATATTGGCCCACTCCTCGGCAAAGAGGGAAAGACATCCTCCAATGACAGGAAGCGAGGAGGGGGCCGGCACACCATCATTGAGAGGGTCGCCCCTGAACTCCAGGCCTAGAGCTGGTGGCTGCAGAACGCTTGTCCGAGCAAAAGGAGTTCCTCTGCTGTAAAATGGGCATGAGAAGTGAACCCAGCAGAACGCCCTGGGCGGTACCTTCTAGCTTCACGGAAGCAAGGTCTATAAGAGGAGTGGACCACCTGGCCCTTGGAGGAAGGCCTCGGCCTATCTTCGGGCAAGCGCTGGGGTTTAGGATCTCCCAGGCCTTTAACAACTTTTTTTTTCCCCAACTCCTCACCAAATAGGAGAAGGCCTTGAAAGGGCAACTTCACCAACCTTTACTTAGAGACCATGTCCGCTGCCCAATATCGTAGCCAAATAAGACGGCGAGCCGCCACTGCTACTGCTATTTGTTTAGCTGAAGCTCTGACAATATCATAAAGGACATCAGCCAAAAAGGACAAGGCCGACTCCAGCCGCGGAGCCACATCCGAGAAGGGCTCCACTCCATCTCCGGACTGTTCCACTGCCTGTTGCAACCACGCCAGGCAGGCTCTAGCAGCATAACAACTGCATGCAGACGCCCGAACAGTAAGACCTGCAATTTCAAAGGACTGTTTAAGTGCTGCTTCCAGCCTACGGTCTTGTATATCCTTCAGGGCAACTCCTCCTTCCAAAGGGAGGGTAGTTCTCTTTGTCACCGCCGTGACTAGGGCATCTACTTTCGGCATTGGAAAGCAAGCCAAATGCTCCTCACACAGAGGGTATAGTTGCCCCATAGCCCTGGAAACTTTCAAAGGTTTCTCGGGGTCAGCCCACTGAGCGGAAATAAGCTCTTGGATGGAGTCATGCAAAGGAAAGGCTTGAGCAGGCTTTTTGGTACTAGCCATCCTAGGATTCACAGAGGAGGCCGTGCCACTGTCAGGCTCTTCAACAGAAAGGACCTGTAGGGCATCTGAAATAAGCGCTGGCAGCTCATCACGGTGGAAAATCCTCACCGCGGAGGGATCATCCAGATCCTGTGGTAATTCTGCACCTGACTCTGGCTCCTCAGAACACGAAGGCCTGCCAGAACTCTCAGAATCCTCACAGCCCGACCACGGGGGGGGGGGAAGGTGTACCACAATCTGAAGGGGAATTAGCCCTTCTACGCTGTTCTTTATGCCAATTATCAGGGAAAATAGCCTCAGCGGGCAGTCCCAGGCCAGAATCCACCGGGGGGGGGGGGGGGGGGGGGGGGGACAATAGAAGGGGCCTCAGACAACCCTTGAGGGAGAGTTCTTTTCAGCATGTATGCTTTATGCAATAACAACACAAAATCAGGGGAGAAAAACTCGCCCTGGGCACCCAGATCCCGTCCAGGTCTAGCAGCTCCCTGAATAGCCTCAATTCGAGGTCCCTCCCCCCGCCCCCAGGCTCAGGGCTCTCCGTCTCTACGGAGGCCGCACCATGCGGAGAATTCAAAATGGTGTCCGCTGCCAGCTCTGAGCGGGAAGAATCATCGCTCGCCATGCTCGGGCCGGCTCTTACACCTGTACAGCACGATTCACAGAGCCCCACTGCTGATTTGCGCTTGCCACACCAGGAACAGCGCTTTACATTCTCTGCAGCCATCGCCGAAAACGGCGGGAAAATTCAAAATGGCAGTTTCGCGCCAAAAACGCCCCGATCGCGGGCCCACCCTGGAGGAGTTAGAAAACACTTACCTCACCGGACCGAGTATCACAGCTCCGGTCCCATAGAAGAATCAAAGGAAAACCTCTGTTCCATTTTTTTTTTTTTTTTAACACTGTGAGGAAAGCAGAGGTAATAAGAACTCCGGAGGCTCAGATGAGTGGGAAAGGCAGGGAAAGGCAAACCAATGTGCCTGCATCCACTGAGTGGGAAAGGACAGGGAAAAGCAAGCTAATATGTCCACATCCACGGGGGCATGGGTAAGGCAGGGAAAGGGCTAACCTATGTGCCTTCAAAGTGAAGCTGCTATAGCCTCTAACACCCCGGCTAACAACTGGCAAGCCAGGAGCCACCCCCAGGCAGGTTTTTGATGGAGCTCGAAGAAGCTGCAGCCACCCTGCTTGGGGAGATAGAGAATACTGAAGAGGCAGTTGAGCTGGCTGGCCATGAGGCACTGTGAAAAGCTGAGTGCTCTCTATCTCCCCCTGCTGGTTGATGGACACAACACATACGTAATGGCTTCATCTGCTTGATGACAAGGAAAGGTACCTTTTGTCCATGGATGATGAGTACAGAGAGTTTGCAGATTCATTTCTCCATTTACAGAATTCATAAAAATTTTTTTATCAAATCTTTGCATAAAGAGTTTCCATCTCCCTTATACAGTGGGGGAAATAAGTATTTGATCCCTTGCTGATTTTGTAAGTTTGCCCACTGACAAAGACATGAGCAGCCCATAATTGAAGGGTAGGTTATTGGTAACCGTAGGATTAGCACATCACAAATTAATCCGGTAAATCACAATTGTGGAAAGTAATGAATTTATTGCATTCTGCCAACGCACCGCCGGAAATAAGTATTTAATCCCTCTGGCAAACAAGGACCTAATAACTTGGTGGCCAAAACCCTTGTGGCAAGCAACAGCGGTTCAGACGTCTTCTGTAGTTGATGATGCGGTTTGACACCATGTCAGGCGGAATTTTGGTTCCACTCCTCTTTGCAGGATCATCTCTAAATCATTAAGAGCTTCTGGGCTTGTCGCGCTTGGCAACTCGCAGCTTCAGCTCCCTCCATTAAGTTTTCAATGGAATTTAAGGTCTGGTGACTGGCTAGGCCACTCCATGACCCTAATGTGCTTCTTCATGTTTTGAGCCACTCCTTTGTTGCCTTGGCTAGTAGTTTTTGGGTCATTGTCGTGCTGGAAGGACCCAGTCCACGACCCATTTTTAAGGCCCTGGCGGACGGGAAGGAGGGTTGTCACTCAGAATTGTACGGTTACATGGGCCCCATCCATTCTCCCATTGATGCGGTGAAAGTTTAGTCCTGTGCCCTTAGCAGAGAAACACCCCCAAACATAACAATTTCCACCTCCATTGGCTGACAGTGGGACGGTGTCTTTGGGTCATAGGGCAGCATTTCCTCTTCCCAAACACGGCGATTGAGTTCATGCCAAAGAGCCTCAATTTTTGTCTCATCTGACCAACTAGCACCTTCTCCCCACATCACTCTCTGGCATTCATCCAGGTGTTCACTGGGCAACTCAGACCGGGCCGTCACATGTGCCTTCCGGAGCCGGGGGAACCTTGCGGGCACTGCAGGATTGCAATCCGGTTACTGTCGTAATGGTGTTACCAATGGTTTCGTGGTGACAGTGGTCCCAGCCTGCCTTGAGATCATTGGACAAGTTCCCCCCTTGTGTTGTAGGCTGATTTCTAACCTTCCTCCATGATCAAGGATACCCCACGAGGTGAGATTTTGCGTGGAAGCCCCAGATCTTTGTCGATGACAGTCATTTTTGTACTTCTTCCATTGTTCTTACTATGGCACCAACAGTTGTCACTCTCTCGCCCAGCGTCCTTAATGATGGTTTTGTAGCCCATTCCAGCCTTGTGCAGGGTATGATCTTGTCCCTGACATTCCTTAGACAGCTCATTGCTCTTGGCCCATTTTGTAGAGTTAGAGTCTGACTGATTCACTGAGTCTGGTGGACAGGTGTCCTTTCATTACAGGGTGACCATTGCCGACAGCTGTCGGTCATGCAGGTAACGGAGTTGATTTGGAGCATCTACCTGGTCTGTAGGGGCCAAATCTTTACTGGGTGGTGGGGGATCAAATCTTATTTCCCTCTGCAGGAATGCAATAAATTCCTTATACTTTCCACAATGTTGATTTCCGGATTTAATTTGTTGATGTGCTATCTCTCACTGTTACCAATAACCTACCCTTCAATTATGGGCTGCTCATGTCTTTGTCAGTGGGCAAACTTACAAAATCAGCAAGGGATCAAATACTTATTTCCCCCACTGTACATTTTTCAAGATTGATTTTTTTTTTGCCATGTGGAATAGAAACAGATTATCACCTCTCTAACAATCTTTCACTGCATCCCACCATATGGATTGATTAGTATTATCTATTTTGTTAAATTCACAATAGCTCAACACAGTGTCCTTTACAACTTTTTGAAAAATCAGGGTCTTTAAAAACTTCACTTCCTCATTGTGTGTTGAGCGTTTCTTGTGGGAGCAATCAGATTTATTTGGATGGTCCGATAAGTATTAAATCTAATAAAGGTCTACTTTTGGAGACACATACAGGGGTATTAGATTTCCTATCAATGATTGTATTAAAGACTAAATTAAAATCATCTCCCAGAATGATAGGAGTACTGGGGAATTGTGGAACGATATCAGCTAGATTATGAAAACATTATCTAAATTCAGAGCATAGATTTTACATAACATTAGAAGGGACAATGGTGGAACTGGCACAGACCCATGTACCTTAATCATCTGAAGCAGTTGAGCGAGTCGTAATAGATAGGATTGATTTACAGAAAATTACAGTTCCATATTTTTTTTAATCTAGTGTAGGTGAGGATGCAACTAGGGAATATATTTTGTTTGAGAAAATGAAGGGAATTGTTTAGATTTTCTTGAATACAAATAATGTCTGGGGAATGTCTGTGAATATAACACCAACATTTTTGACATATGAATGGGTTAGACAATTATTAATCAAAATGATATTCAGTAGGCATCATTAGGAGATACAGACAGGATGGAAATAAGGATAAAATGATTGCTAATCTGAAAAAAAAAAAAAAAAAAGAAAGTGATGGTAAAGATGATATGAAAAGGACTATACGTTGCTCATATTTTAAAAATGTATTAAACTGTGAATGAACAATGTGTGCGCCCTCATGAGATTTACTGGAACATACAACCACCAGCAGCAACATGTTTAAGGATATGAGAACTGCCCAAACACAACTTATCAAACAAAATGAAGAGCTTACATAGAAAATCTTTATAGTATTGCAGAAATAATTTTATATATAAAAATGTAGATGTTTACCTAAAAAAAAAAAAAAAATCTTACTGGGACCAAAACATACATAGTAACCTCATTTGCTAATAACTTAGAATGAGCTAGATTAAGATGGAGGCAGGGAAATGCTAAATTAAGTTTCTGCTGGAAAAGGAATCTCATGCGTTCATATCCATGAGACCCTGTTCTTTGATACAAGTGAAGAGCTTTAGGATCTTGGATTTTGTGACATTGTTGTAGGTTATTCTTATGATGGACAGTAAAAAAAAAAAAACTGTACTTAACTCTCGCTTTCTTCAATGGGGGGCCTCATGACAACGAACTGTTTACGACACTGGACAGTGCATTTATGAAGATCAGCAATAATTTATGTATGTATTTATTTGCTGCACTTGTATCCCACATTTTCCCACCTATTTGCAGGCTCAATGTGGCTTACAAAATGTTATAGCAACATGTACACATAGGATAAGAATTTCAAAATATAGATACAGATGGGGTACATAGAATATCAAAGCAATCATATTAACAGAATAATAACTTTACAATTATTACAAATAAGAATGCATAAGTAAATCATATTGGATTGGAAGTGGATTGAAATATCAATAACAATGATATCAGGACAAGATATGATATTCAGTCGTGAGGATGTAATTAGGATGAACAGATAGGAGGGTTCCTTAATAGTTGTGACTGGAATAATTAGGAAGTCAGATCGTTATGGGGAATCTTTATTGTACGCCTTTATGAGTAAGTAATCATAATAAATCCTTCAAAGTTAATTGGCAATTTCACTTTGGCTGCTTGTAGGATTTGCACTGAGTGCTGGTAACAAAGAGCTTCTGCAATTACTGGGCGTGGGTATTTTGAATTTAGTGGGAGGAATGATGGCATGCAATGCGCTCTTTCCAGCTCTAGAAGTGGCGAGAATTGCAGTTGCAAAATCTGCAGAATGAAATTTTGTCAGGAAAGCAATAATATTGGTATACCTTCTGATTTCTCAGGTAATCCAAAGAACCCGGTCCTCAATATCGCATTCCAGCTGAGGAAGTGATTTTTCAAGCCATGGCAACGCTAATTGAGCGTTATGCACATTTAATCTGTTTTCAGTCTGGTTGGTACATGCAAAAAGGTTAACTTGTTTAATCCCTAGGAAATCTTCAAGTTCAGTCAAGGAATCCTTATTTTCTTTGATTTCCAGGATTTCTTGCTTTAAGGTACTAAATGATATATCTTCTATTTTGTCTGAACTAGGTTTACATCGTGAAGGCAGATCAGTTTTTGATCTCATCTCCCTATGATCAATGAGAAACTGCTTTGGGTTTCATTTGTTTTGACGAGGCCATGTCAAATAATCAAAGAGTAAAAAATGTAGACAAATTTTAAAAAATCAGGCTGTCTGAGTGATGAGTAAAATAAAGATATTTGCTGGGGATCACACAAAGCTTAAGCTCTCAGAAGCCAAGTGCTCCCCCTCCCCGGGCAAACTACACACACATTTTATTACACATATATGAACACTTCATACAGATAAAGTTGCACCATCTCGCAGGTTTCCAAAGATATTTTATCAAGTTATACATTTTTATTTATTTATTTTATTGCATTTGTAGCCCACATTTTCCCACCTTTTTGCGGGCTCAGTGTGGCTTACAATAAGTTGTGAGTGATAGAAATACAATTTGTTATTACTCGGTTATGGATTACATTGTGAGGTTATGGATTACATGCACCTACATTGTCTTCAGAAAAACAGCATCTACGCAACCTGCTATAAAATAACCATCCAATCATAAACCTCTCTCTACAAAGCATGTTGCAAGCCTTACTTTAAATTTTAGCAGCATTTGCTAGAACACTTCCATCTTGTCCACGTTCTTAGGAGGTACAGACTCTAGAACCAAACACCATGCACAAAGTGGGGTCAGTCATTAGGGACCTATTCAAAGCATCATCTCTTACTTCAAATTTGCACAACCAAATATACTATGGGGCTCATTTTCAAAGTACTTATACTTACAAAGTTCCATAGGTTACTGCGTAATCTTCTAAGTCTAAGTGCTTTGAAAACACATCACTATACTTTCTCACTCTTTTTAAGCTATTAACTGACTACAATGTTATCCGAGATGATTACTCCTAGATTGGCAGTTTCCAGGGGTTTTAGCTTTCTAAATATGTGGTTAATGGTTTTAACATTTGTTAGCACTTAAAATTTCCCAAGGCCCTGAGCTCTCCTTCTGATTTGTCTACTTTGTTAAAAGTATTTCTGTCACTTGCAAACTCCTTCAAGCTCCTCAGCAATATCTCTAATGGCCCTTTGGGGAATTTCTTAAGCCCCTTTCTTTGGGTAGACACAGGCATCTATAAACTTGCCAGGCTAAACATGACTAAAAGTATGTTGTCACAGCCTCCTAGTGGCATACTTTAACCAGGAATAAGTCTAAGCTAAGTATTCTGTGGGTTACAGTTAAGAAAGCAGTTGGACTTGTGTGCACGTGTTATAAAAAATAAGCTAATGTGTAAAAAGTGCTAAGACAGTGACGCAACAGGTATAAATATCAGCAGCTAATTTAACGGGATCTTTTTATAAAAGCATACTTATTTTATGATGCAACACAAGCACAAAGTATGTGCATACCTTCTACAGAAAAGCGTACCTGTATAACAAACTGCCTACTTATCTTCACCAGGCTAGACATCCCACCAGTTCTGTTTTCCACCCAAACTAAAACTTTCTGGATTAATCCTAAACCTTTCAGTTTGCTTTCTGGTCTCCTATGCAAATCAGTGACAAAAAGACAAATACTGAAATACAGACAAGCAATATATAATTCCCCTGATCCACCACTGTTGTCACTTTATTGAAGACCTCAAGACTGACAGAAGCTTCCCTTTGCAGAGCACCAGGCAACATGGTTTCACAATCTACTTCATTCAAGGTGCAGCACTCATTTTGTATTTATGATCATTTCCTTAATTTTGTCCAGCACTGAAGTTAGAGTAACAGGTCTACAAGCAGGCCATCATTCTCCTTGCTCCCACTTTTGAGTGGCAAGATGGGCACCTCCAGTCCTGTAGGCGGTGCGCAAGCGCGCTTACAACTATTTTCGTTGGTTGGTTGCCTTGCCTCTCACTGTTCCGCCCTCGACCTCATCACGTTTTGACGCGAGGGCGGGAGAGAGATGGTGACAGACTGATGAACCTAATGAACCCTTCACTTCAGTGAAGCCACGGAGTCAGCTTCAGAACGTAGGCGGTGGAAATTATTATAGTAGATAAGATGTCTATTTAAAACCAGAGCAAGACCAAATAGCAAAGAAAGCATTCTGTCTTACACTGGCACAAGATCAATTCTTGAATAATTGAGAGCACATAAACAAATAAGACCTTTAATAGACAGACAAGACCACTCACTCAGGTCCTCGCTTCTTCATATAATAAAAGACAACTTAAAATACTATTTAGAAACAGAACCAATATGGTTACTATAAATGCAAAACCAACCAAAAAAATAGCTTGCCTCATTTCTAACCCAATACTATTTCAATAACCTCCACTACACTGCATAAAATCTTTTAAACTCTAGATTAAACATAGGATAGGTGTACTGAAGTCAAAGACTACAGTTCAATTCCCATCACTGTGTTCCCAGATTAACTAGTGATACAATATATCCAAAGAATACCTTAGCCTATAAAAGTTACAGATCCAATACAATCAATGAGATGACGTTTTACACAGTCACAGGTCTCTATAACTGCTAATATGACCAGGGAAGAATAGTCAGCAGCCAATTTAACCCTTGCCAGGAAGGATAGTAGAATGCCCCACCTCCTCAAAACCACAGCTGAGCGTGTGGGACATACTGCTACAAAAGCACCTCTCACATCCCTCCCCCCAAGCGAAAGTCACTTGCCAACTAGCCATCACAAAAGTGATATAGTGCTGAGTAGGAAAATCACTTACAATGCCAGGGCAGACTATCATTAGCAGGCCAGTTATGTACTCTACCTACTATATAATCTCTCCCTGACCTCAACAAAACTAAGACAAAAAGATTTTAACTAATAACTTGGGGAGTGAGAATATACATACAATCAAGCACAGAGAATTGAACTAGCAGCCCTCAAGCCAAGCAAACAGAAGAAAATAAAAAAATATTTCTAGAAGACAATATGATTAAAAAAAAAAAAAAAGGCAAGCAACCAACAAACCATAATTTTTTTCCTTCACATCCCTCCCAGATATTCACAAATTCTTGATAACGTTGAATAGAAAAAACGTCTTTGGATACATCTACTAACAAAACAATAATGCCTGATCCACAACTACCTCTTCTGACCACAATATAACTTTGTATCTGTTACCAACCAAATTGGCTAACACCTCTATGGTACTATGTAAGCCACATTGAGCCTGCAAATAGGTGGGAAAATGTGGGATACAAATGTAACAAATAAATAAGCCTTCTGCAGTGTGCTAAAAATAGTTCCCACGAATACCTAAACCTTATTCAATTTATAAGGTACACACTTGCATCTGAAATCTTTGGAGACAGTATTATAAAACCAAGAACTCTTATCATAGAGAAAACCCCTTGAGCTGGTCGGTTTCCACATTATCTATTACACAGCAGGACACCTGTGTAAGATAACATCTCAATGACCAACACTTATAGGTATCAGGTTCTAGAATCTCTTACAAACCCCCAAACCTGAGCTCTACTACAATTTAACACAAAGTCCCACCTAAACGGAAGAGAAACAGTCGAGACAGTATCCACTATCAAAACTAAAAGCGATGGAACTAAATGAAAGCAGAATACATATTTTAAGCGATGTCTGGAAATTTTGTCCTAGCCTGGCCGACAATATTGGCCATCACCAGGCACTTTCCAGTATCCCCACCCTGTGCTCCATGGAAATGTTTTGAACAGAAAAGACGCTAACAGAAAAATCCCCAGTTCAGGCCCGTCGAGGAATAAGGAACTAACAGCTTCCTCCCAACCTCTGACAGCTACAGCAAAGCCGTGCCACAAATCATACAGAGGAACCTCAAAAATGAGAAACAGGAAAGTGAATATATATGGAAGTCTAGACGACGCATTAGCGCAGAAATTGAAAATGTTTAAGAAAAGGAAGATGAAAAAAAGGTTCAGTATTGCTGGCAAACTCCTTCCTCCCCTCCCTCTACCAAAAAAAAAAAAATAATAATAATCCTGTTGGTAATTCCTTCGCATAGGGATTGCCTCTGGCCCCGGGTCACGTCCCTTTCCTTCAATCTCACCAGCCAGCTGAGATAAGAGAGACACAAACACCCCCAGATAAACGACGAGATCAGGGCAAGGACACGTTTTCAACAAAAACACTCTCCTGGACTGGCTTGAACCGGAACATAGCTCTTTAAAAAGATGTTGCTAACTTGCTTTAAAGCAAAGACAACGTTAGCAAAGAAAAGGCGAGGCATAAAGCAATATTCCCGGCCACAATCCCTGGTGGAGTGGGAGATAGCTAAGTGACACACCTTTAAAGTTGGGTACTCCTGTACCTTCAAAGCCATGGACAACTGAGCAGCTGACTCCTGTACCGCCATCTTGGATTAGGAAACCAAAAAAAAGCCCATTAGGCAGCCGAACAGCGGACCGCCCTACCGGGCATTATGGGTAACCGGTACCCAGCAGAAGGGGGGGAATAATAGGTAAACGAACAACGCGATGGCACAAACTATGCCACAAAACAGAGGGCGCGCAGTTATTCAAAGCGATAGTACCACCACTCCACTTCAAAAATTTGTATCTCTTGGAGTTGGCAATGCTTCCCTGTAAATGATCGAGGCACCGCCTACATTGTGACGAATGGAGTTCTCCACCAATAGCGCGTTCGCTCCCACAGCTCACTCAGTGGTTTGCTGCGTCTGCGGAAGAAAGAGAAAACAAGACACATTTCTCTGAGGCTTGATATACACATTCTGCTAACAGCAAAGTTGTCCAACCATGATGATACCTTTCAATATTTTACTCAGTCAACAACAGCATGTACAACGTTTCTCGCTCAAGAAAATTCTGACGTTAGCTGACTTTGCTAGACACAGATTAGTTCCTCTCTTACACTTCAACAAAACTTCTTAGTTGCTAAAAAAAAAAAAAAACACTCGGAATACGCCTATCAAATTCGACTGTTTTAGTACAGGCATGTGTGCTAGCCAATCACCAGGTTAGACCAGTTCACTCTCCCCTTCCTGCTGGACCTTCCCCAACTACATCATTCCCCCCTCCGCCGATTGGCTAACGCTAACGCCAATCGTTAGTCACGCCGTTCCCACGCTTTGCAGAACGTGGGAATTTGTTGACGTTCAGGTCACCCAATCGAATTTGTTTTTTCCTTAGATTCTTACATACACACCTATCAGGTCTCAGCCGGCAGCAACAAGGGTTGGGAGCGGTGTTTTTAACTGCTGGCCTTCGACTGGAGGGTAGTACAGTACACGATGTAAGATTTTTGGTGAAAGTGAAGAAAAGAGTGGGAAGAAATTTAAATGATTTTTAAAACGAAGCGAGAGGAAAAGCCTAGAGTGAGTTAAAAGTTCCAGAGTGCTGGTGTCTGGGAACGATAGGCGTGAGCGTTGTTTGCTTTGTTGGGTGATGTGAGAATGAATGTTGCATTTGATGTTGCTTTCAGGCTTGCTGTTGTGATGTTTAGTTAATTTTCAGTGTGAAGTTTTTTCCTTCCAGAAGTTTTTTTTAAATATTTTTTTAATTTTAAAACTCTTTTTATTGAATTTTAAGTTAAAGTTAACATAAATCTTCTAACGAAAGAAATGTTGTGACATAAAATTTAACAAAATTGTTTAGCTGACATGAGCAAATTATCCTCCCTTGTCTGCCTGACCAGATGCTAACGTTATGATTACGCAGGCTTACCAATAGGTGGAAAAACTCTAAAACATAATAAAGAGCCAACAAGGATATGAAAAAGTTATTAAGAGAAAATCAGCTATATCAAATATCCGGTGTATGTATTCCTAAATTAGAGGAAAAGCCTCAAAATCTAGAGGAGCACTCTATCGTTGATTATATCAACATAGGAGGTCCCCTAAATCATCATGGGCAAAAACCTCTTTAAATATGGCTAAATATGCTCAAAAATCTTTTAAATATGACTCTTATGCTCAAAAAACTTCCATATATCGTGTGAAAATTCACTAATCGATACTTAGCTTTAAACAGTCAGTGGACACCAACCACGGCCCAACTCCGGCCAAAGTTTCGAAATACTGCCTCAGGGTACCGCGGCGTTTGACTGTAAAAAATCTGTAAAGAAAAAAAGAAAGAAAACATACATCAGTGCAGTCCTCTCGAACTTACAGAGCCCAAGAAGCTTCATAGACTCTTACAAGACAAAATCCTTATCCAGGACTCCCGTGTCAAACTGATCACAAGATGGCTAACGGTCTTTTATACATTGACGTCAGACGCCTTCATTCAAGCTCCACCCTTAAAGGTGTTCTCGATCCAAACTACCGGACAGGGATAAAAATATCAGAACCAAAAAATCAAAAAAAAAAATTTTTTTAAGAAAAATGTTCAAAAAAATTGGTTCCATTCAATTTTTGAGTTCAAACCAAATGGGTGCAAAGTGTGCAAACGAAAAATCCAACGTTGGTAGTTTGGCCCAGGCACAGTTTCATCTGTTGGACCTCTCAGCGGCACATCTGGCAGGTGTGGAAAACATGCAGGAAGACTTTCACAGTAGAAACACTCTGGATCCTGCAGAGTGGAGCCTCTATCAGAGAGCCTTCAACCGGATTGTTCAAAGCTAAGGAGGGGGTCCCATTGTTAGATCTCATGGCGACAGCAGCCAGTGTGCAGGTTCTTTTTTTCTTCAGTCAAAGAAGAGAAAAAGAGAGCCAAAACTGGAAGCAATAGACACTTTGATGCAGCCCTGGCCAACACAGGGATTTGTGTACGTGTTCCCACTTTGGCCTCTGGTGGGCCGGGTGATCCAACACATAGAGAATCATGATGGGTGGGTAGTGTTGGTGGCCCTGGATTGGTCCTGCAGACCCTGGTTCATGGATTTGATCAGTCTAACAGTGAAGGCTCCGCTACCAATCGTGGGTTTGGAGCATTGTTCAGGGTCCGGTCAAAATTCAAGATCCATCTCCTCTTGAGAGGGCGAGTCTAAGGAAGAAAATTCCTGTCATGGCAGGCGATTCATGTTACATTCTCAGAAGTAATCTACATTGTTGGCTTATGTTAAGGTCTGGCATATTTTTGAGGCTCGGTGTAAGGATTTACGTTGTCCTTGCCTACAGGTTTGGAATTTCTGCAGGACAGTTTCGATATTGGGTTGGTGTTGACTTCATTTAAAGTGCAAGTGAGAGCCTTGGCCTGTTTTCAGGGTCCGATTGGAGGTGAAGTTTTGTCATCTTCTCTGGATGTATGGCATTTTCTGAGAGGTGTCGGACTTCTTTGTCTCCCTGTCATCCCCTAGTCCCTCCTTGGGATTTAAATTTAGTCCTTCAGCGTTGGTTGCAGTGCCATTTGAGCCCTTGGTTACTAACATGTGGACAATGGGGAGCCGGTTGATATTGTATATCTGGATTTTCAGAAGGCGTTTGACAAAGTGCCGCACGAAAGACTCCTGAAGAAATTGCAGAGTCATGGAATCGGAGGTAGGGTATTATTATGGATTAAGAACTGGTTGAAAGATAGGAAGCAGAGAGTAGGATTGCGTGGCCAGTATTCTCAGTGGAGGAGGGTAGTTAGTGGGGTCCCGCAGGGGTCTGTGCTGGGTCCGTTGCTTTTTAATGTATTTATAAATGACCTAGAGATGGGAATAACTAGTGAGGTAATTAAATTCGCCGATGACACAAAATTATTCAGGGTCGTCAAGTCGCAGGAGGAATGTGAACAATTACAGGAGGACCTTGCGAGACTGGGAGAATGGGCGTGCAAGTGGCAGATGAAGTTCAATGTTGACAAGTTCAAAGTGATGCATGTGGGTAAGAGGAACCCGAATTATAGCTACGTCTTGCAAGGTTCCGCGTTAGGAGTTACGGATCAAGAAAGGGATCTGGGTGTCGTCGTCGATGATACGCTGAAACCTTCTGCTCAGTGTGCTGCTGCGGCTAGGAAAGCGAATAGAATGTTGGGTGTTATTAGGAAGGGTATGGAGTCCAGGTGTGCGGATGTTATAATGCCGTTGTATCGCTCCATGGTGCGACCGCACCTGGAGTATTGTGTTCAGTACTGGTCTCCGTATCTCAAAAAAGATATAGTAGAATTGGAAAAGGTGCAGCGAAGGGCGACGAAAATGATAGTGGGGATGGGACGACTTTCCTATGAAGAGAGGCTGAGAAGGCTAGGGCTTTTCAGCTTGGAGAAGAGACGGCTGAGGGGAGATATGATAGAAGTGTATAAAATAATGAGTGGAATGGATCGGGTGGATGTGAAGCGACTGTTCACGCTATCCAAAAATACTAGGACTAGAGGGCATGAGTTGAAGCTACAGTGTGGTAAATTTAAAACGAATCGGAGAAAATTTTTCTTCACCCAACGTGTAATTAGACTCTGGAATTCGTTGCCGGAGAACGTGGTACGGGCGGTTAGCTTGACGGAGTTTAAAAAGGGGTTAGATAGATTCCTAAAGGACAAGTCCATAGACCGCTATTAAATGGACTTGGAAAAATTCCGCATTTTTAGGTATAACTTGTCTGGAATGTTTTACGTTTGGGGAGCGTGCCAGGTGCCCTTGACCTGGATTGGCCACTGTCGGTGACAGGATGCTGGGCTAGATGGACCTTTGGTCTTTCCCAGTATGGCACTACTTATGTACTTATGTACTTATCTAGTAGCTATATCTTTGGCTAGGAGGCGTTTGGAGATACAGGCGCTTTCATTCATGGAGCCGTTTCTATTTTCCTCAGAAAAGGTAGTTCTGAGAAAATTGCCTTCATTCCTGCCAAAGGTAGAGTCCCCTTTTCATATGAACCAATCCATTTTTCTTCTTATCCTAAGGGGGACAAGGAGCAACAACAGCTGGTATGCTCCAATGTGAAGCGAATGTTTTTGACTTATGTGCAGAAGATGGAGGAGTTTCGTCATTTGGACCACTTGTTTGTCTTGATTGGGGGTTGTAATAAAGGGGTTATGGCCTCTAAGCTGATTTCAGCTCACTGGATCAAGGAAGCAATTGTATCGGCGTTATCTTCTGAAGGGCATGCAAGGTGCTTCGGCGCTGAAGGCTCATTCAATCAGAGGCCTGGCGACTTCTTGAGCCGAGAAGAGTTTGGTTCCGCCACTGGATATCTGTAAAGCAGCAGCTTGGTCTACCTTGCATTCCTGCATTCCTTCATTCGTCATTACCGCATCAGTGTTCAGGCTAAGCAGTATGCGGCCTTTGGTGAAGGGTTTTCACTTCCGGTCTTGGGGGGGCCAACCCTTGAGAATTACTGCTTTTAGTACTTTCCTAACGTCAGTGTCTGGACCGGTTTCGATAAGCCGACAAGGAAGGAGAAATTAGATCTTACCTGCTAATTGTCTTTCCTTTAGGCCTTCCATCTCAGTCCAGGGCCCACTCATGTCTCTCTAATTTTTTTTTTCTTGTTAGATGACGCAGAAGTAAGAGTTCAGAAGTCGGTGCTTCAGTCATGAAGGACTGGGTTACTATGGTTGGTTTCTCTGTTTTTGTGTGATTTGGTTGCAGTGCCTTTCACTGATTGCAATGGTTGCGAGGCGTTGCAATTCATTTTTTAAAAATGCATATGTGCAAAATTGGTTAGCTAGCACAGCTGGTTACATGCCGGTGATGAAATGAACAGCTGCGGGCTGTGTCCTGAACAGCTGGGAAGGTGTGGTATTTTCTTGTTCTTTTCCCTCTGCTTTGTGATGACCATACTGGCTGACTGGTGTCTGCCCAGGGATCTTATACTAATCAAAACACAAGCGTTCTTGGCTGCCATCTGTTGGTAGGCATGCATAACCCTATCGTCACTGTCTGGACTGGTCTGGAATGCCTAAAGGAAAGAACATTAGCTGCCAAATATCTTAATTCCTCCTTCTCTAAGTATTAACAAGTATACATGCAATTATTTCCTTGTTTTCATATCTCAGTTTCAACGTATCCATAATTCCATAGTTAAACTTTACAAAAAGTAAGTAGTTGCTACTTTTTTTAATTTATAGAAGTAACCTCTATTGCAACAAACCATAGAGGCCAGCACAAGTACATAACAAATCAAACAACACCAGGCTAGCTATGCAAACAGACTTGAAAACTATAATAGAAAACATTAAGGTTTTCTTTTTCTCACTCACACACACACACACCCTGCCCCCCCCCCCCCCCAATGTATACCAAGTGCACCAGGAAAAGTTGTGTATCAACAACTTAAAAGCTAAAGGTGGACAAAGCCATGGGACCGGACGGGATCCACCCCAGGATATTGAGGGAGCTCAGAGAGGTTTTGGCGGGTCCTCTTAAGATTTGTTTAATATATCCTTGCAGACGGGAAAGGTTCCGAGGGATTGGAGAACGGTGGAGGTGGTCCCTCTTCACAAAAGTGGTGATAGGGAAGAAGCTGGAAACTACAGGCCGGTAAGCCTCACTTCGGTTATTGGAAAAGTAATGGAAGCGATGCTGAAGGAAAGGATAGTGAATTTCCTGGAAGCCAATAAGTTGCAAGATCCGAGACAACATGGTTTTACGAAAGGGAAATCGTGCCAAACGAATCTCATTGAGTTCTTTGATTGGGTGACCGGAGAATTGAATCAGGGACGAGCTATGGACGTAATCTACTTAGATTTCAGCAAAGCTTTTGACACGGTTCCCCACAGGAGGCTCTTAAATAAACTGGAGGGGCTGAAGATAGGACCTGAAGTGGTGAACTGGATTAGGAACTGGTTGACGGACAGACGCCAGAGGGTGGTGGTGAATGGAATTCGCTCGGAGGAGGGAAAGGTGAGTAGTGGAGTGCCTCAGGGATCAGTGCTGGGGCCGATTCTGTTCAATATATTTGTGAGTGACATTGCCAAAGGGTTAGAAGGTAAAGTTTGCCTATTTGCGGATGATACTAAGATCTGTAACAGAGTGGACACCCGGGAGGGAGTGTAAAACATGAAAAAGGATCTGAAGAAGCTAGAAGAATGGTCTAAGGTTTGGCAATTAAAATTCAATGCGAAGAAATGCAAAGTGATGCACTTAGGGAGTAGAAATCCACGGGAGACGTATGTGTTAGGCGGTGAGAGTTTGATAGGTACGGACAGGGAGAGGGAACTTGGGGTGATAGTATCTGAGGATTTGAAGGCGACGAAACAGTGTGACAAGGCAGTGGCCATAGCTAGAAGGTTGTTAGGCTGTATAGAGAGAGGTGTGACCAGCAGAAGAAAGGGGGTGTTGATGCCCCTGTATAAGTCGTTGGTGAGGCCACACCTGGAGTATTGTGTTCAGTTTTGGAGGCCGTATCTTGTTAAGGATGTAAAACGAATTGAAGCGGTGCAAAGAAAAGCTATGAGAATGGTATGGGATTTGCGTTACAAGATGTATGAGGAGAGACTTGCTGAACTAAACATGTATACTCTGGAGGAAAGGAGAAACGGGTGATATGATACAGACGTTCAAATATTTGAAAGGTATTAATCCGCAAACGAACCTTTTCCGGAGATGGGAAGATGGTAGAACGAGAGGACATGAAATGAGATTGAAGGGGGGCAGACTCAAGAAAAATGTCAGGAAGTATTTTTTCACGGAGAGAGTAGTGGAAGCTTGGAATGCTCTCCCGCGGGAGGTGGTGAAAATGAAAACGGTAACGGAATTCAAACATGCGTGGGATAAGCATAAAGGAATCCTGTGGCGAAGGAATGGATCCTCAGGAGCATAGTCGAGATTGGGAAGCAGGGCTGGTGGTTGGGAGGCGGGGATAGTGCTGGGCAGACTTATACGGTCTGTGCCAGAGCCGGTGGTGGGAAGCGGGACTGGTGGTTGGGAGGCGGGGATAGTGCTGGACAGACTTGTACGGTCTGTGCCAGAGCCGGTGGTTGGGAGGCAGGGCTGGTGGTTGGGAGGTGAGAATAGTGCTGGGCAGACTTATACGGTCTGTGCCAGAGCCGGTGGTTGGGAGGAGAGGCGGGGATAGTGCTGGGCAGACTTATACGGTCTGCCCTGAAGAGCACAGGTACAAATCAAAGTAGAGTATACACAAAAAGCAGCAAATATGAGTTATCTTGTTGGGCAGACTGGATGGGCCGTGCAGGTCTTTTTCTGCCGTCATCTACTATGTTACTATGTTCTTCCTGTTTGGCCATAATTCCACTCTGTTGGGCAAATAAACATTCCATTTCACATATGTAATGAAGATAATTTAGCCACTTAGATATGGATGGGCTGCCCAACTGTTTCAGCAGTGCATCATATTCAGTCTAGCTGCACTGAGGCTGTGTGTTAGAAAAATACTTTCTTGGGTAAAGTCCAACATAGTCCTTTTAAACAGGAAGACCGAAGGATCCCATGGTATATTACAGTGGAGCCAACGTTGCAGTCTCCCTTGTACAGATTTCCAATAAGCTCTGGCTTTAAAGTATGACCAACTCCTACAGCAGCGAGATGACAAAGGTGCTCATATATATTCCTTATCCCCAACAAGGATCCATGTTTTGCCAGGGAAAAAAAACCAGCTTCTTGGGTGGGTGGGGGGAATTTCCAACAATTTTCTACACAAGATAAAAAACATCTAAATTAATAATAATAATCAAAAACATCAATATCAAATTAAGCCTTAAACTCTATTGAAAATCTAGAACAGGCTACGAGGTCAGTTTACCCGACAACACTGAGGCTCAACTGTCAAATGCCAAGCCTCCCTTTCAGTTTTATGGTCTTCTTTCCGGTATTACATCATGAGGCTCATTTTCAAAGCACATAGACTTACAAAGTTATATAGTAGCCTATCAAGCTCATTTTCAAAGCACTTAGCCTCCCAAAGTTCCATAGAAACCTATGGAACTTAGCCTCCCAAAGTGCTTTGAAAATATGCCTCTATGAGGCATATTTTCAAAGAACTTAGCCTTCCAAAGTTTCATAGGTTTCTATGGAACTTTGGAAGGCTAAGTGCTTTGAAAATATGCACACACATATCCCTTATTTTACAAAATACCGAACTATTTGTAAAATAAGGGAGGTATGATGTATTGCCGGAAGGAAGACCATAAAACTGTGAAAGGGGGCTCAGTGTTTTGACCGTTGAGCCTCAGTGTTGTCCGGTGGAGTAATCTGACCTACTAGCCTGTTCTAGATTTTAATTTGATATTGTTGTTGATATTTTTGGTTATTCATTTTGATTTTTCGTTCTGTGTAGAGTATTGTTGGGAAGTCTTCCCCTCCTGAAGAACCTGTTTTTTCTTTGAGGTTTTTTTGGCAAAACATGGATGCTTGTTGGGGATAAAGAATATATATGAGCACCTTTTATAATCTTGCTGCAGTTTCTGGAGACATTACTGTATAAGAATGGATCTGTATCAACTGAGGAAGTTGGGACTAAAGTTATTTGAAATAAGTACATCTGTAAATTTAAAGATTGTGATGTTGGGAGAGCAACATGCAGTATATGTCTCGAGAACAGGAGGGAGGAGGGTTTGTCACACAAAGCCTGCCTTGAGAGATGAGTTTTCTTGAGTGGAGGAGTAGCCTAGTGGTTAGTGCAGTGGACTTTGATCCTGGGGAGCTGAGTTTGATTCCCACTGCAGCTCCCTGTGACTCTGGGCAAGTCACTTAACCCTCCATTGCCCCTGGTATAAAATAAGTACCTGAATGTATGTAAACTGCTTTGAATGTAGTTGCAAAAAACCTCAGAAAGGTGGTATATCAAGTCCCATTTCCCTTTTTTTTTTCCGTTTTGCAGCATTTTTATGAAACTTATCTTGCAACAGCTTTGAAAAAAAAAAGGAAGATGAACAGGCTTCTGCCTGTTTGAACAAGTCTGAAAGGAAAACGGCTCTGTTATGATCTCTCTTAAAAAGTAGGGAGGAAAAGTACATCTGTTTTATAGTTACTACTTAAGTCCACACATCTTGGAAGGGGCAGAGCCAGGATTCCCTGTAAGGTTGTTGCTAGCTAGGGGAAAGGGGAGGGGATCGCTGGTGGAGGCTACAGATCCCTATTGATCTCTCATAGAGAACAGTGTGCTTGCTGGAAAAAGCAAACAGCTTTTTTAAAAAAACAGGACTGTGAGAGTGCTTGGAACAGCCCCATAGCGTTCACACTAGTTCTTTCTATGGAGGATGGCTTGGCAAGGGGGAGTTGAAGGCTGCAGACAAATCGGACTGTTGGGCTAAGGAAAGGGTGGGGGTTGATGTGGGCGTTCTGTTGTTCTTAAGCACAAGGTATCCTTTTGAAAGAAAAATAAAACAAAAAAATGCCTTTTTTTCTTTTCTGTTCCTGTGAGGAAAAAAGTGAAGATGTACATGTGCAAATAAATTCTGCTGATGCTGGAGTTAGTTGATGTCACTTCCTGTGATGTGACCCCATCAAAAGATGGTGGCTAGTAGTGGAAACAGGAAGTGACAATGTATACAGTATTCTCCGAGGACAAGCAGGCTGCTTGTTCTCACGACTGGGTGACGTCCGCGGCAGCCCCCACCAACCGGAAAAAAGCTTCGCGGGACGGTCGGCACGCAGGGCACGCCCACTGCGCATGCGCGGCCGTCTTCCCGCCCGTGCGCGACTGCTCCCGCCAGTTCCTTTTTTTCCGCGTCTGGAGAGAGTCGTGCCTCGCCGCTCTCTCTGATTCAGCCGCCGGATTTTCGATCGCGTTTACGCGGATCGTGCTTTTTCTTTGTTTAACTTTGTTTAGTTACCGTCCGGTTTCTTTTTAAAAAAAAAAAAGAAACCCTGCGCGTGTGGAGCACGCGCTCCCTTTTTCCCTCGCTTCCAGCGGGGACGCCGCATTGCGGCCTAGTGGCCGCACGGTCGTTTTCCTTTTCGTGGTGTGATTTCAGCCACCATTGACGACTTTGACTTCGCCGACGCGATTTTTCCGTCGATGTCCTCAAGGGTCCCGAGTGGATTTAAAAAGTGTGGTCGCTGCGGCCGGCCGATCTCGCAGACCGACACCCACGCTTGGTGCCTCCAGTGCCTCGGGCCTGAGCACAATATCAAGTCGTGTTCCCTGTGTCTCGGTCTCCGGAAACGGACTCAGGTTGCGAGGCAAGTTCTGCGGGACCGTCTTTTTGGAACTTGCGCCGGCCCCTCGACGTCGACCTCGACGGCATCGGTATCGACGCCCGGTCCTTCGGTACCGGTATCGATGCCCGAGACATCGACACCGATGGCATCGACCCCAGGAGAACAGGTCCCGTCGGCCCGCCGGTCCGCTGGCGAGGGTAGAGGTGAGCGGCCGCGTGGGCAGTCGGCCCCGGTCACTCCCTCAGCCCGTGGCCCTCGGGACCGAACCCTGTCTGACCCGGGACCGAGGGGGATCGTCCTCCTCCTCCTCCATACCTCCCGGCACCGGTGACGCGCATCGGAAGAAAGACAAGAAGCGTCGTCACCGGTCTCCCTCGGTGCATCCGGACATCGGAGAGGAGGCGGCGCCGAAGCGTCATCGTCGAGAGGAGAGGTCCCCGTCGGTCGTGGAGGTACCGACGCGTCAGGGTTCCGGCACCTCGGTGCCGTCTCCTGGCCCCCACCAGCTTCTGGCACCGACACCCCTACCGGCCCCACCGCCTTTCCCGGCAGTGGGCCTGGACGAGTGCCTCAGAGCCATCCTTCCGGGGATCCTGGAAGGGCTGATGCGCCAGGCTGTGCCGGCGCCGGGGGTGCTTGCGCCCTCGGCGCCGATGTCTGTGGCGCCGGTGAGCTCTAGCCCGGCGCCGGGGCTGTCGACACCGCCGCCGCTTGCGGCGCCGGTCTCGACCGCCACGCAGGTGGAGTCCCCGTCGACGTCGATGGAGGGAGCTCCGTCCCCGCCGGCACGGGAGTCCACCGCTCGACGACACCGAGACCTCGGTGCCTCGACGTCGAGCCGGGCCCGGTTCAGGACTCAGCTACATGAGCTTATGTCCGATACCGAGGATGAGGACTCGTGGGGGGAAGAGGAGGACCCTAGATATTTCTCCTCAGAGGAGTCTACGGGCCTTCCCTCGGACCCCACGCCTTCACCGGAGAGGAAGCTCTCACCCCCCGAGAGCCTCTCCTTTGCCTCCTTTGTGCGGGATATGTCTATCAGCATTCCCTTCCCCGTGGTCTCTGTGGAAGAGCCGAGGGCCGAGATGCTCGAGGTCCTCGACTATCCATCGCCACCTAGAGAGTCCTCCACGGTGCCGCTGCACAATGTCCTCAAGGAGACACTGCTTCGGAACTGGGTGCGACCGTTAACTAACCCCACCATTCCCAAGAAAGCAGAGTCCCAATACAGGATCCACTCCGACCCAGAGTTAATGCGGCCCCAATTGCCCCATGACTCGGCGGTCGTGGATTCTGCTCTCAAGAGGGCACGGAGTTCGAGGGATACCGCCTCGGCGCCCCCGGGGCGGGAGTCTCGCACTCTGGACTCGTTTGGGAGGAAGGCCTACCAATTCTCCATGCTCGTGACCCGCATCCAGTCATACCTGCTCTATATGAGCATTCACATGCGGACCTATGTGCAACAACTGGCGGACCTGGTCGAGAAGCTCCCGCCGGAGCAGTCCAGGCCTTATCAGGAGGTGGTCAGGCAGCTGAAGGCGTGCAGAAAGTTCCTGTCCAGGGGTATCTATGACACCTGTGACGTGGCATCTCGTGCTGCGGCCCAAGGTATAGTGATGCGCAGGCTCTCATGGCTGCGTGCCTCTGACCTGGACAACCGCACCCAGCAGAGACTGGCCGACGTCCCTTGCCGGGGGGATAACATTTTTGGTGAGAAGGTCGAGCAGATGGTGGACCAACTGCATCAGCGGGAAACCGCTCTCGACAAGCTCTCCCACCGGGCGCCTTCAGCATCCACCTCAGCAGGTGGACGTTTTTCCCGGGCCCGGCAGGCTGCACCCTATTCTTTTGCAAAGCGTAGGTACAACCAGCCGGCCCGAAGGCCTCGTCAGGCACAGGGACAGCCCCAGCGCGCTCGTTCCCGTCAACAGCGTGCGCCTAAGCAGCCCCCTGCGCCTCCACAGCAAAAGCCAGGGACGGGCTTTTGACTGGATCCACGGGAACATAGCCGCCCTCAAAGTGTCCGTACCGGACGATCTGCCGGTCGGGGGGAGGTTAAAATTTTTTCACCAAAGGTGGCCTCTCATAACCTCCGACCAGTGGGTTCTCCAAATAGTGCGGTGCGGATACGCCCTGAATTTGGCCTCCCTGCCTCCAAATTGTCCTCCGGGAGCTCAATCCTTCAGCTCCCATCACAAGCAGGTACTTGCAGAGGAACTCTCCGCCCTTCTCAGCGCCAATGCGGTCGAGCCCGTACCACCCGGGCAGGAAGGGCAGGGATTCTATTCCAGGTACTTCCTTGTGGAAAAGAAAACAGGGGGATGCGTCCCATCCTAGACCTGAGAGGCCTGAACAAATTCCTGGTCAAAGAAAAGTTCAGGATGCTTTCCTTGGGCACCCTTCTGCCAATGATTCAGAAAAACGATTGGCTATGTTCCCTGGATTTAAAGGATGCATATACTCACATCCCGATACTTCCAGCTCACAGACAGTATCTCAGATTCCGCCTGGGCGCACGACACTTTCAGTACTGTGTGCTGCCCTTTGGGCTCGCCTCCGCCCCACGAGTGTTTACAAAGTGCCTCGTGGTGGTGGCGGCGTACCTACGCAGGCTGGGAGTGCACGTGTTCCCATATCTCGACGATTGGCTGGTCAAGAACACCTCGGAGGCAGGAGCCCTCCGGTCCATGCAGTGCACTATTCAACTCCTGGAGCTGCTGGGGTTTGTGATAAATTACCCAAAGTCCCATCTCCAGCCAACCCAGTCTCTGGAATTCATAGGAGCTCTGCTGAATACCCAGACGGCTCAGGCCTTCCTTCCCGAAGCGAGGGCCAACAACCTCCTGTCCCTCGCTTCGCAGACCAGAGCGTCTCAGCAGGTCACAGCTCGGCAGATGTTGAGACTTCTGGGTCATATGGCCTCCACAGTTCATGTGACTCCCATGGCTCGTCTTCACATGAGATCTGCTCAATGGACCCTAGCTTCCCAGTGGTTCCAAGCCACCGGGAATCTAGAAGATGTCATCCGCCTCTCCACCAGTTGCCGCACTTCACTGCTCTGGTGGACCATCCGGACCAATTTGACCCTGGGACGTCCATTCCAAATTCCGCAGCCCACGAAGGTGCTGACGACGGATGCATCTCGCCTGGGTTGGGGAGCTCATGTCGATGGGCTTCACACCCAGGGTCTGTGGTCCCTCCAGGAAAAGTATCTGCAGATCAACCTCCTGGAGCTCCGAGCGATCTGGAACGCGCTGAAGGCTTTCAGAGATCGGCTGTCCTGCCAAATTATCCAAATTCGGACAGACAATCAGGTTGCAATGTATTACGTCAACAAGCAGGGGGGCACCGGATCTCGCCCCCTGTGTCAGGAAGCCGTCGGGCTGTGGCGCTGGGCGTGCCAGTTTGGCATGCTCCTCCAAGCCACATACCTGGCAGGCGTAAACAACAGTCTGGCCGACAGACTGAGCAGAGTCATGCAACCGCACGAGTGGTCGCTCCATTCCAGAGTGGTACGCAAGATCTTCCGAGAGTGGGGCACCCCCTCGGTGGACCTTTTCGCCTCTCAGACCAACCACAAGCTGCCTCTGTTCTGTTCCAGACTTCAGACACACGGCAGGCTAGCGTCGGACGCCTTTCTCCTCCATTGGGGGACCGGCCTCCTGTATGCTTATCCTCCCATACCTTTGGTGGGGAAGACCTTACTGAAGCTCAAGCACGACCGCGGCACCATGATTCTGATAGCGCCCTTTTGGCCCCGTCAGATCTGGTTCCCTCTTCTTCTGGAGTTGTCCTCAGAAGAACCGTGGAGATTGGAGTGTTTTCCGACTCTCATTTCGCAGAACGACGGAGCGTTACTGCACCCCAACCTTCAGTCTCTGGCTCTCACGGCCTGGATGTTGAGGGCGTAGACTTCGCTGCGTTGGGTCTGTCGGAGGGTGTCTCCCGGGTCCTGCTTGCCTCCAGGAAGGATTCCACTAAAAAGAGTTACTTTTTCAAGTGGAGGAGGTTTGTCGTTTGGTGTGAGAGCAAGGCCCTAGAACCTCGTTCTTGCCCTGCACAGAACCTGCTTGAATACCTTCTACACTTATCAGAGTCTGGCCTCAAGACCAACTCAGTAAGGAATCACCTTAGTGCAATTAGTGCTTACCATTCTCGTGTGGAAGGTAAAGCCATCTCTGGAGAGCCTTTAGTCGTTCGATTCATGAGAGGCTTGCTTTTGTCAAAGCCCCCTATCAAGCCTCCCACAGTGTCATGGGATCTCAACGTCGTCCTCACCCAGCTGATGAAACCTCCTTTTGAGCCACTGAATACCTGCCATCTGAAGTACTTGACCTGGAAGGTCATTTTCTTGGTGGCAGTTACTTCAGCTCGTAGGGTCAGTGAGCTTCAAGCCCTAGTAGCTCATGCTCCATATACCAAATTTCATCACAACAGAGTAGTGCTCCGCACCCACCCAAAGTTCCTGCCGAAGGTGGTGTCGGAGTTCCATCTTAACCAGTCAATTGTCTTGCCAACATTCTTCCCCAGGCCGCATACCCGCCCTGCTGAACGTCAGTTGCACACATTGGACTGCAAGAGAGCATTGGCCTTCTACTTGGAGCGGACACAGCCCCACAGACAGTCCGCCCAATTGTTTGTTTCTTTCGACCCTAACAGGCTAGGGGTCGCTGTCGGGAAACGCACCATCTCCAATTGGCTAGCAGATTGCATTTCCTTCACTTACGCCCAGGCTGGGCTGACTCTTGAGGGTCATGTCACGGCTCATAGTGTTAGAGCCATGGCAGCGTCAGTGGCCCACTTGAAGTCAGCCACTATTGAAGAGATTTGCAAGGCTGCGACATGGTCATCTGTCCACACATTCACATCACATTACTGCCTCCAGCAGGATACCCGACGCGACAGTCGGTTCGGGCAGTCGGTGCTGCAGAATCTGTTTGGGGTGTAAATCCAACTCCACCCTCCAGGACCCGAATTTATTCTGGTCAGGCTGCACTCTCAGTTAGTTGTTTTTCGTAGGTCAATTTCTGTTGTACCCTCGCCGTTGCGAGGTTCAATTGACCTGGGTTCTTGTTTTGAGTGAGCCTGAAAGCTAGGGATACCCCAGTCTTGAGAACAAGCAGCCTGCTTGTCCTCGGAGAAAGTGAATGATACATACCTGTAGCAGGTGTTCTCCGAGGACAGCAGGCTGATTGTTCTCACCTACCCTCCCTCCTCCCCTTTGGAGTTGTGTGTTTCATCTTTTGCTAGTCATTCAACTGGCGGGAGCGGTCGCGCACGGGCGGGAAGACGGCCGCGCATGCGCGGTGGGCGTGCCCTGCGTGCCGACCGTCCCGCGAAGCTTTTTTCCGGTTGGTGGGGGCTGCCGCGGACGTCACCCAGTCGTGAGAACAATCAGCCTGCTGTCCTCGGAGAACACCTGCTACAGGTATGTATCATTCACTGTGTCCGCCATTTTGGTAAAGGGTTGTGGCTATGATGTCACTTCTGTGACATCAAAGGGGCAGAGTTTTGGGGCAGGGCTATACATATAAGTCAGGACAAGGGTGTGGCTATGTATAAGGAGAGGCTTGGGCAGGGTCAAGATGTCATATCTGGTGATGTCATCAAGTGGGCAGGGAGTAGGTGTGGTGTGGGTGTTGACATTGCCAGAGGGGCAGGGTGTGGGCATGAGTTGGGATTGTGCTCACTTCTGATTAACTAGGAACTCTGAAGTGGCTTGTCACCTGGCAAAATCAATTAATTTTCGCAAATGCCGGTGAAATGCAATACTCACCAGGGTTTACTTGGTGTAAATCCTCATGTCTGAAGTTAGGTGCTAAGCGTATTCTATAAACGGCGCCTAACTTTCAGCAGTGTTTATAGGTTAGTACTTAGCGTGTTATTTTTTTCAGCATTGATCTTTCGGTGCTGTTTATAGAATTTAATCCTAAATGTACCCCCAGGTATCTAAGACTTCCCAATGCACATTTAAAGGGCAAGGCAGATCTGTGCAGAAGCAATTTACCCAAGCCCACCTCCAGCACCTCTGTCTTGGACATATTAATCTTAAGATCCACTGGATCTCTTGAATAAAGCTCAGTTTCACAGCAAATTAGAGGTAACCTGCCTAGTGATGGATACCAGAACATCAACCATGAATATAGCAATTTTATATTCTTGATCACCCACTCTCATACCCAAAATATCTGGGTTATCCCTGACTGCTGAAAAGACCCCCTCGCTACAGCAAAAAGCAAAGGAGACAAAGGGCAACCCTGCCTTGTGCCCTATCCTAAATCAAACATGGGATAATTATTCCCATTGATATTTGAATGTTATTGTTGTATGGTTTTGCATTGTATGTTGGTAGTAGGGCCTGCAATTTGAGTGTTAGTTATAACCCACTTAGATTTTATAGATAATGTGGGATACAAAAGGTTCTGCTATCAAGATAAATGCATTGGCAAAAACTAGCAAGACATCTTGCATTCAGAACTCCAAAGACAAGACAATCAGTACCAGTTTTGCAGTTGTGAATTTGATTGATGCTGTTCAGCCTGATTGTATGAACTGTGAACTAGTAAAGATGAATGACTTGTCTGAGGATGACAGACATGATAATGTTAAATATGTGTCAATGGCTAGAAGAATTGGAGTAGCAGTATGTATTCTTCCCAAGGACCTTGTGCAGGTGAAACCCAAGGTAGCTGTAATCACATTTGTTTACTTGATGGGCAGAGCGATGAAGAAAGCGTAATGTCAAAGAGGCCAACTAATTACCTGAAATTTAAATCTTAACACCATCTTTGGTGCAAAGCTAGCTTATATTGGCTGTTTCCTGACTGAGATGCAGCTGGTTTATGAACTTTTGCAGTTCAAAGGATTTTCAAGCTTGCGCAACAAGATTTGGAGCATCCAAGATTCTCAGGAAGAAGAGCTGCAACTCCCATAATTGCTGTCTTTGCTTGGACTGAAAATTGGCTTCTTAAGTTTATTCTGAAATGTATTCATACCTTTTATCATCTTTATATGTGATGTAGAGGAGCACAGTTCCACTTGCAGAATTGTACATCATGGTTATTTTTTTGTTCTCTCTCTTTTGGAGGTTATTGTGATATTCAAATGAATACAAATAGGAAATAATTTAAGGAGTGTGTCTGAATACTTTTTGCATTCTATGGGTTTGAGCATTGTTTTCACTTATCTAGGTAACCACAGCATTAAAGATAAATTCTGTCTTCTGCTGTGTTGGTTAATAGATTAAATAAAAAATCTGCCACTTCTTGGCAGTACCCTCTTGGTATTTTCCCTACATGATGCCCTCTGTGTAGAGCTAAAATATTTTGATTGCTTTACAGGTGGAAGGCAGCAGCAGTTACTTTTGATATTTTTATTAAAGGGCCACTAAAGTAGACATCATATTATGAGAATCAGGTGTTCAACATTCAGAGTTTCTGTCTGTCTATTTATTCACTTATTTATGACATTTTTATACCTCACATTAAACATGATTTAGGTTGAAACCTGGGAGCATTAAAAAAAAATGTGTGCCTACATCAAAAGGAAAAGGTGGCATGTAGGAACTTGTTCCTTTTGTGGATTGAAGTGGTATATTATAAAAATGCATTTTCCTTAAATTACTGCTATTTCACAGAGAGGTATTGAATAATGAGGGAAGGGCTTCCTTGATGCAGAAGTTCTGTCCAGCGTTGCTCTAAATGTGCCAACATTGTCCAGTTCAGGTCAAGTTCATACAAAGTTAATTATGTTCAGTTGAAAATAAATCTGTTGGCTCAGGCTGCCTGCTATGTGAATATTCCATCATTGTTTCATTATTGTTACACCCTGTATTACATATTATGGGCATTTGCTTTAAACTTTGGTTGTTTTGTTTATCCATAACTTATATGCAAATGGTTTTGCTTTTTAAACCCAAACAATTGGGTTTAAACTGTGATGTTTCTGATGTTTTACTTGTTTTGGCCATAGGGCTCAGATTTTATACCAGTAAGGTCCTCATAGATATCACCTCCCAGGTGGTATACTGCCATTCTACCTGCACGTCACCTCACTCGGGAAAGCACTTCCTCCAATTATTTTCTTTTGGCTTTTTTTTTTATAAGGTTTGTCACCTTTGTGGTTTCTTAAGCAGTGGATAAGAAGCTTCAGTTTGTCTAGTATCTAGCAGGGAAGGAGCTTGGTAATATAGAAGCAAGGATGTTTTTTCTCGTTTTTTCCATGAGTGGAGGTTGTGCTGTGTTTAGGGGCGTTTGTAATTTACATCTGTGGCAGCAAAGTTAAAGGACTCTGTGCCAACAGGACAAACATTTTGGAGGACTGCATGCCCATCCATTGCCACATTATGAGAAGAAGAGAGAGCTAAAATCAGCAACAGAGTAGACACCCTGGAAGATGTGGATAACATTTGAATGGCTCTAACAAAGCATGTGGAATGGTCTTGAGTTATGGCAACTAAGATTTAATGGTAAATAGTATAGGGTCATGTATTTAGGTTACAAAACAGTAAAGGAGCAGTATAGAAAAGGGGATGCTATGCTATGTGGTTCTTATATTCCGCTAAGTTTAAAAAAAGAAAATTGTAATCAGATTACAAACAAGAATTCCTTCGTTCAGGAGAATCACAATAAAAAACCTTCTGTAAACTTAAACTAAAATACAACTCTCATCTCTATAAAACATCCTTCTCATCAAACAAGAACGACTTTAGCACTCTTCTAAAAAAAAAATAATATTGTGGTATTCTCCTAATTTCCAAAGGCAATCTGTTCCAAAGTTTCACTCCCTGATATAAAAAAGCTCTATCATAGATTTCTTTTGAATTTTTATTTATTTTTATTTTTTTTGTTACATTTGTACCCCACGCTTTCCAACTCATGGCAGGCTCAATGCGGCTTACATGGGGCAATGGAGGGTTAAGTGACTTGCCCAGAGTCACAAGGAGCTGCCTGTGCCTGAAGTGGGATATCCTTAAAAGATGGATAATTTAATTTCAAACCATGTTCTGACCCTGCCAATGAAAACAATGAAGGAAAATCCAAATAATCAATTTACCAGAGCCATCACCATACAACAATTTATACATCATATAAACCTATCTTAAATTGTAATCTTGAGTACACAGGAAGCCAGTGTAGCTCCTTTAATAAGGGGGGTTCTCTTGCATACTTTCCCAAACCATAATCTTGCAGCTATGTTCTGCAAGAATTGCAATCTTTGTAACAGCTTTTTAGTAAGAACCCCCCCCCCCCCCCAAACAGTGAGTTGCAATAATCCAAATGTGGAATTAAAACTGCCTGTACCACTGTTCTAAAATTATTTGGGTGGAGTTTAGAGCGAATTGCAACTTTTCATAATCTCCAAACCAGACAACCCTAGTCTTTAGTCTATTCAATTTTGAAAAATTAACCTTGGCTCAATTATCAGTTTTAATAACAATTTCCTTCAAAAATGTCAAAGGGGTCCTTTTAGAAAGGCGTGCTGAAAAATAGCTTGTGGTAGTGTAGCAGGGGTTTTGGATGCACACCAATCCATTTTTCAGTGCGCATGTGAAAAAGGCCCTTTTTTTTTTTTTTTTTTTTTGCTGAAACCAAAGCGGGGTCAGAGGCAGGCAGCAAATAGAATACTCCAGGAACCAAGCGGGTTCAAGGTAGGCAGCAAACAGAATACTCCAAGAACCAAGTAGGGTCAAAGGCAGGCAGCAAACAGTAGAATACTCCAGAAAACAGGCAGGGTCAAAGGCAGGCAGCAAACAGTAGAGTACTCCAGCAATCAGGCAGGGTCAAAGACAGGATAAGAAGTAACAGGGTAGCACTGCAACAACATTCACTGACGAGAAGCACATCAGACGACCTCTGTTGCAAAGGCAAACCAGAAAGTTCCCAGGTGCTTGATACAGGCAATCCCAGCTGATGTCACGAATAAGGGTGAGGCTTGATTGCAGGAACAGCAGAGCACGGCTTGGCAAGAACAGGATCCAGGAACAGACTAGCCTGGTCTGGACCGGATTTCAGGATTTTCCCCCAGGCTTCAGGATTTACACATAGACTTGGCATGGCTGGAGGAACCCCAAAGCAAGTCCAACCGGGAACATAGTCACAATCGTGACACTTAAAAAGAAATTCAAAATAAAATGAACCATCCAAGGCACTACCTCCCAATTCTGATGTCCTATAAACACCTCTGAGTCATCCTTTTTAGTAAAAGCTAAAAAAATCAAGTGTGTGACCTTCTTTATGAGGATGCAAAAGAAGAGCAGGAACTGGGATGATCATAGCTGGTGATCTTAAGGTGGCCAACAGGTAGACAAGATGATGGCAAAATCCAGACAGATGCTTGGGTGCATAGGGAGAGGAATGACCATCAAGAAAAGAAGTAGTAGTACCCCTGTCCAACTGTCGAGTGAGACCTCATTTGGAAGACTCTGTGAATTCTGGAGACCACACTTTTTTTTTTTTTAAGGATATGAATAGGATGAAGTTGGTTAAGAGGTAGACTGCAAAATGATCAAGTGGTCTTCATCATAAAGCATATGGGGCCACACTTAAAAATCATAATATGGAAGAAAGAGAGAGAGGGGAGATATGATAGAGACATTTAAACACCTTCATAGTATAAATGCACAGAAGGTGGTGGGCCTCTTTCAATTAAAAGCAAGATCTGAATCAAGTGATCGTGGGATTAGGGTGGAGGGGGTTAGGAGTAATCTAAGGAAATATTTCTTTACAGAAAAAGGGTAGTGAATGAATGGAACAGCCTCCCAGTGGAGGAGGTGGAGATGAGGATGATATCTAAGCCTTTTGAAGAAGCTCCAGACAGCCCAAAACAGCAGCCAGGCTGATATTCAGTAAAACACATTTTGATAGCGCTAAACCTCTCCGATCAAAACTTCACTGGCTCCCAATCAAGGAACGTACTACCTTCAAAATTTGCTCTTTGGTCCACAAGATTATCTATGGTGAAACCCCGGGAAACATGGTTGACTTGATAGATCTTCCGACCAGAAACAGAACCAGAGCGTCACGTTCCTATCTGAACCTCCACTATCCAAGCTGCATTGGACTCAGATACAAATCAACCTATGCATCCAATTTCTCCTACTTAGGTACATAAATGTGGAATGCACTACCAAAGAGTGTGAAAATGATCCATGACCATCTGTTTTGCAAAGCCTACTCTACTGATCCAACTTAAATGCCTTAACTCCGTAATGCATCAAAACCTCACATCATAATGGACATTGTATATTCCTTAGTTCCTTGACCCTTGTTGTACTTGTATACCCTAACCTTACCTGACCCTTATTTTAAACTGTATTTGTTTAATATCTACTGGACTTGGCGATCGCTTTGACGGTATTATGTAAGCCACATTGAGCCTGCTAATGGGTGGGAAAATGTGGGATACAAGTGTTACAAATAAATAAAATGAATATCTGAATTCAAGAAAAAGCACAGAGAATTTCTCAGAGAGAGGAAGGAATTGTAGAGCTTAGTAGTTGATGTAGATGGGAAGACTGGATAGGCCATATGGCCTTTTATTTATCATCACTTTCTTTGATTCTATGAGGAGGTGCCCAGGATGCTACATTGAGGAGGAAAGGAATGGAGTTAAGAATCAAAGTCAACAAGAGCATCCTAGGGATCAAAAGGATCCTAAATGTTAGGAAGGAACCATGCCATGCATCATAGGAGAAAATGGTCCCCTTGGAACGATCCAGTGACACAGTACGTACTTTCACTCTGTTGTACCCCAGCAATATTAGACTTAAAATAGCCTAAACTGGTGGTTAGGTCTTCGAATCAAGCAGGATCAGGCCTGTCTAGAACCTGGATAGGGGATCATCAGGGAAAACTAGGTACCTTGGGCTACAAAAAGCAATGGCAGATCTCTGCAGTATTTTACCAAGGGCAAGGTCATAGGTAGTATGATGGAACTATGATCTTTTAAACTTCAGGAACTCAGAAAAAGGTAGGAAGGGGGACAGCAAAACAGTATGCTTCATGCTCTGTCAGAGAGGTGCTGACAGTTGTCCAACATACATGATGAAATCCATGCCTACAGTGTTTAAGAAATCTTTACTTGATTGGACTGAGGCGCATTTTGATACCGGTAGTTTTCCTGAGAATTTTTCTAAGATTATTCTTACACCTATCATAAAAAAATGTAGCAGCTTCAAAGGGAGACTCGGCCAATTATAGGCCGGTAGCATCTATTCCCTATTTTGTAAAGATAATGGAGGCCTTGGTAACAAAACAGCTGACATCTCACCTGGATAAGTTTAATTTGTTACATGCATCACAATCAGGCTTTCGTATTGATTACAGCACTGAGACTCTTTTAATTTCATTGTTAGATGCTTTGATGAGATATCTATGTAAAGGTCAAGGTGTCCTTATGCAACTAGATTTATCCAGTGCTTTTGATCTGGTCAATCATGGGATATTATTGAAAATTCTTGATAAATACGGGGTATCAGGTAGTGTTTTTTGTCTTGATTTAAAGGTTTCTTGACCTATCGGTCTTATTGTGTACGTTTCAGGGAGAAATATCTTAATCCTGGTCTCCACCTTTGGGAGTGCCCCAGGGTTCACCATTATCGCCAATCCTGTTTAATGTTCTCATGTCCTTTTTAGGCTATACTTTAGAGAAAGAGTTTCATTTATAAAATAAAACAGATAGAATTACTCCTTATGTAAAGAAAAGATTAGACGTAGAGCTATATTTTGAACTGTTTGAATTTTTCTTATTAAATGTTTTGGTAAACCCAAGTAGATTATATTGCAATAATCAAGTTTACTAAGAATCAATGCCTGCACCACAATTTGAAACAAATCTACAGTTAGATATTTACAAATTGCTCTTTATTTTCTCATCGTATAGAATGTATTCCTTACTATGGAATTTATTTGGTGTACCATAGACAATTTATTATCAAACATAACACCCAAATATTTTATGGGTTTATCAAACACAAAATGATTCCCAATCAGCAAATTTAATCTTAACTCTTTATTCTGTTTTGCCCCTACTAATAAAAATTTAGTCTTTTCCTTATTTAATTTCAAATGGTGATACAACATCCAATTAGCAATAGTAGAAAAACAACAAGAGACCGTATCAGTTAAAATCTGGAACCTGATAGTAAGAAGAAAGATTAAAGTAATAATCTTTTCTTTACATAAAACAGAATTACTCCTTATTTTATTAAGATTCACTGGTTACCTGTTGATGCGAGGATATTTTTTAAGATGGGCTGTCTGCTATGGAAAATCACATTTGGACGAGTTAATATGATTAATCTTGTATGTTATACATTAACGAACCATCTATACAATTTTTGGAACTTGTCGTTATTTCATCTTCCAAGTCCCAAAGGTATCACCTGGAAGCTTTTTAATTGTTTGTTTTTCAAGTCGCAAAATTTTGGAAATATCTACCAGTCAGTTATAGAAATATTACGAACTATAACATCTGTAAGAAAGGTCTAAAGACATTGTTTCAGATCTTGTGTGACAACGAAATAATCTGATTCATGGTTTCCATTTGTTTTTCCTTATTAGTAGTATGTTATATTGTTTTTAAGGTTAAAGTATTTTTCTATTATTACTATGTAAATTAGTAGAGTACTGTGCTCTAGAATCTTATTGTAATCTGCTGTGAATTATATTAATGGGAAACGGTGAGGTATAAATGAACTAACTATAACTGTCTCATTTGTTCAGTTACTCTGCTTGTTTGTTTGGGGAAGGGGTTATATTTGCTTTGGAACTTTTGCTTCATTCCCATAGCTTGTTGGAGTTGTTTTTTCTTTCTTTCTTTTTTTTTTTTTTTGATCCAGCAGTATCCTACTGCTCATATATGCTTCAGCTTACTTTAAACCATGGTTGGGATAGGGTTACCAGATGGCTCCAGATCATGAAGAACAGATTGAGCCAGTCCAGGGTTTACTTCCAATGAAAGCAATGAACGTAAACATGGACTGGCTCACTGTCCTTCATAACCTGGAGCTATGAGTCTGTGCGCCTTGACCCTTTATTCACAACTACCAGAGATCTTATGTAACCTCTCTCCTCCCAGCCTATGTAATCTAGTCATTGCAACATCAGTCCTTGGGGCAAGAACCAGGCACCAGGGCTGCTTCTTGAACTCTTTAATCATGTGCCCTGAATCTGACCAATCGTGCCCTTCACCCAGGGTCTGTGAATGCCTTCTCCATGGCATTCACAGCCAACCCAGGGAACAAAAATCCCAATGCTGATATTGAACCAGGGTCCTTTGCTTGGAAGTGAATAGTTCTGCCACCAGAGCAGCCCACTCTTTTTTTTTTGTTTGTTTCCTATTGGTTACAACGTTACAAAATGTATTTAAGTACTTACCATTTCCCTGTCACGTCTTTTCCAGTGAATTCTGCATCCTTTCTTTAGCTTTTTCCCATATAATACATATTGTTTTACATTTGAAATAAAACCAATGTAGTCATGTAAAACTGACTGCACATGCCTTCCTTTTTTTTAAATGGTATTGGTTGAAGATACATTCACAAGATCATAGTCATCCTCCTGTGATGTAAGAGAATAAGGCATGTTGAATTCTAGAATCTTTGCTGTCCAGTGTGGAAAGATATTTACTTACAGGGACTATACTGAAACATCAGTGGCAGAGCAATTATTACTTGGGTTCTGGTACAGGCTTTCATTGTGGGCCTACCAAACACAAACACTCTCCAACCCATGCCCCTTTTCTGTCCAGTGGTCTGGCCTTCACTTCTTCTCTAACTTTTTATCTTCTCTCCAGTACTTCACCCCCTCCCTTCCATGCTCTCTCATACCTCCTCTTCTCAGTATTATTCCTCTCACAGAGCTCTCCCATTGAATTACTGTCTGTAGATCTGTAGTTGGAGGACAGAAACATGGAAAAATGTAGGCAGATAAAGACCATATGGCTCAGTAGCTGCCCTAACCTTAGACCAACTGAGGCAGGGACTTCAGGCGGCACTCTTTTTATGGAGTGGCATCTTTCTCCCCTTCCTTCCTCAACTCCTCTCCCCAGCCTGCCTACCTTTTTTATGTTTTTCAAAAAGTCAGCAGCGGCAGCAGCACCTCTCTGATGTAACTTCCTGTTTCCTCAGAGGCAGGCCACAGTACAGAGAAGATACCAGTGCTGGCGGCAGGGCAGCATATGGGGATTGCTGCAGCTGCCTTTTGAAAACAACAAAAAAGAAAAGGTAGGCTCAGGAAGGGGGGAGATATCAGACCTCGGCCTGGGGGGGATACAGAGTTGACAGAGAAAGTGTGGAAAGATGTTGGACTTGGGAGGGTGCAGTTCTGGGTGGAGGCGGGGCACCATCTCATCCCTGACTCAGGTGGCATATTGCCTTGGGCTGCCCCTGATATGGCCTATCCAGTCTGCCCATCCATGCCATCTATTCTCCCTATCACTCCCTTAGAGATCTTAGGTACTTGTCCCAAGCTCTCTTGAATTTAGATACTGTTTTTGTTTCCACGAGGAGGCCATTCCATAAATTCACTACCCTTTCCATGAAGAAGTATTTCCTCAGGTTACTTCTGAGTCTGTCCCCTTTCACCTTCATCCTATGCCCCCTCATTCCTGAGCTTCCTTTCAGTTGAAAGAGATTCCCCTCCTGTGCATTTATGCCGCATAAGTATTTAAACATCTTTCATAGGTGGGAAAATATGGGATACAATTGTAATAAATAAAATCATTTCTTCCATCTCCCACCTTTCTTCCAAAGTATACATATTGAGATCTTTCAAGTTTGTCCCCATACACTTTATGACGAAGATCACTGACTCCATCCAGTTTATATCTTTTTGAATTTGCAGTCTCCAGAATTGTATACAGTGTTCTAATGAGGTCTCACCAAAGACTTACACAGGGGCATCAACACCCCCTTTCTCCTACTGCCCATTCCTCTCCCTATGCATCCAAGCATCCTTCTAGCTTTTGTCGTTACCTTTTCTACCTGTTTGGCCACTTTAAGATCATCACATACAATCACACCCAAGTTGCACTCCTCTTTTGTGCACAAAGGTTTTTCACCCGTAAACTATACCGTTCTCTCAGGTTTTTACAGCCCAAATTCATGACTCTGCATTGTTTAGCATTAAATCTAAGCTGCCAAATTCCAAACCATTTCTCTAGCTTTGCTAAGTCCTTACTCATGTTATCCACACCACCAGAGGTGTCTACCCTATTACAGATTTTGGTATCATCTGTAAAGAAGCAAACCCTCCATTGCCCCAGGTACAAATAAGTACCTGTATATACTATGTAAACCGACAAATAAGTACCTGTTATATACTATGTAAACCACTTTGAATGTAGTTGCAAAAAAAAAAAAAAAAAAACACAGAAGGGCGGTATATCAAGTCCCATTCCCTTCCCTCTCTCCTAATTCCCCCCAGGTCCATTATCTCTCTGTCTCTCTTCCCTCTCTCCCTCCTCCGGTCCATTATCGCCCAATCTTCCCCACCCCTCAGGTCCATTATCCCTCTCTCTGCCTTCTCTCCCAATCCCCCCCAGTCCAACATCTCTATATTTTTCTTCCTTCCCTCCACCCCAGGTCCCATGAATTCTCTCTCCCCCCATCCCTCCCTTCACTATCCTACCTCCATCCTTCTCTCTCTCAGGTCCATTATTTCTCTCTCCCAACCCCCTCCCCCTGTCCAACAATTCTCTTGTTCTTCCTTCTCTCCACCCCAGGTCCATTATCTACCTCTCTCCCTTTTCTCCCTCCACTGCCTTCCCTCCATCCTTTTCTCCCTCAGTTCAACTTCTCTCCCTGTTTCCCACTCCCCCCCTGCACAGTTCAACTTCTCTCCCTCCCCTTTTGGTCCTGCTCATTGTTCTCTCTCAGTTCCCCCTCTCCCCTCCCTCCCAAGATCCAGCATCTCTCCTTTCCCCCATCCCCGGCTCTCTGAGGTGTATCTCCCTCCCATACCTCCTCCTGCTGTGATAGCATGAGCGAGGGTTGAGAGTAGGCCTTTGGATATACATAGGGATCAACCACCGGAGTGGAGGAACAGAGAGCACTGTGGACATATCAGGGGCAATCTAGGAGTAGTGTACAGAAGTGGCACTTCCAAAAACACAGGAGTCTGGGTGAAAGAGGTAGAAATGCTGTGTATGATGAATGAGTTATTTTCAAAAGTGCAGTGTATTAAGCAATTGGTCAAGAGTCCAGCTTCACATACAGCTTTCTATATGAAACTGGACTGACATACAACTGTCTTTACGAAGCTGGACTCTTGATAGATTGCTTAATGCACTGCAAAGAAGACATAATACTTGGTTAAAACAAATTAACGTTAGGAAGTTACTAAAACACTTTACATAACTAAAAAAATAGTAAATATTAAGTATACAGTACAATAAATGTATGAAGATATCTAAATAGAATGTTTATGAAAAAGAGACAGTCAATGGTGTGCAAGAAAATATGGTATACCTGAACAAAAAATTGTGCATTGCTAGTACTGCAAAAAAACAAACAAACAATAACCTCCACCCGTGTAACAAAATCTATTAATGCCCAAATCGCTTCTACTGGAACAAAGTGAGTTGTACTTAACTTTTGAAGCACATGACATAAAAGGAGCACCCAAATGAAAACATATTTATGTTAGCACTCATTCACACCAGATGGCACTTTGTTCCCTAATGGGAACAATGGGCTGATGTGATGCTGTGTTCCCATTTGGGAACAGCAGTGTTTTATTGAATAAACAAGCAGTAGGATCATAGTGACCTTTTTATTCAGTTTTGAGGGTATGCTATTTTTTCAACTGTGCTGTTATTTAGTTCCTGAGATGTATGTATGTTCCAGAGATCAATGGCTGTGATATTGCTGTTCACAGTGTAGATGGAGAGGCACCATGCACTTTGAGCAGATCAGACAATCATTTTTCTTGCACAGTCTGCATCTTCCTTGTTTGTCTGTGGAGATAAGGTGATGACGATGACTATCAAACCTAACATTGCCGAGTGGTTCTTTATCTTAGTAACATAGTAGATGACGGCAGATAAATACCTGTACAGTCCATCCAGTCTGCCCAACAAGATAAACTCATATGTGCTACTTTATATGTATACCTGACCTTGATTTATCCTTTCCATTTTTGGGGCATAGACCGTAGAAGTCTGCCCAGTACTTGCTCCGCCTCCCAACCACTGGTGCTGCCACCCAATCTCCACTAAGCTTCTGAGGATCCATTCCTTCTGAACAGGATTCCTTTATGTTTATCTCACACATTTTTGAATTCCGTTACCGTTTTCATCACCACCTCCCACCACTCTGTGAAAAAATAGTGCCTGACATTTTTCTTGATTCTGCCCCCCTTCAACCTCATTTCATGTCCTCTAGTTCTACTGCCTTTCCATCTCCAGAAAAGATTTGTTTGCAAATTAATACCTTTCAAATATTTGAACGTCTGTATCTTATCACCCCTATTTCTCCTTTCTTCCAGGGTATATATTTTCAGGTCAGCAAGTCTCTCCTTATATGTCTTGTAAAGCATGTCAACACTGAGATATTTGCTAAATATCCCAAACCTGCAGGCGAACATTCAGTGCAGTAATGAAAGGACGAACTTTGTATTGTTTGTTATTGGGATTCACCTTGTCATTATCTGCTTTTTTATGTTCATGAAACGATTACGAGCCATATGAGATGATACAAAAGAACGGTGAACGTCTTCATCACGATTCTAATATAACCGTTCACGTGGAAAGGAATTATATCCACTGAGAATTATTCCAAGAAAGACGTCCAACTGCTTGCCATCTATTTCAAAATTGATATTATTTTTCTGTCTAGCATATCGCATGCTCTCTGTTACAATCAAGTTACTCGGCTCATTGTCATGGTAAAGTCTGAAAAGTTCATACGGTGTTTTATGTTGCAGTTCAGGATACTTTTCAGCCAAATTCTCCAGTTGCACAGAAGGAATTTTATGTTTTAAGTCAATTTTTTGCTCCACTTTACGCTAGTTTTCTGTCCTTTTGTCTGTATAAGTTTTTGTCTTTTCTGCTGGCTTACAGTTTCTTGTGTAGCAATGGTAGGACACCTTTGTATGGCTATTGTTCCAGGGACTTCATTTGGCAGATTTGAAGGCAGTAGATCATCTTCGTCAATTGTTTCTTCGTCTGAAACATTATCCACTTTATTGGGAGGTAGCAATACTATATCAGCTAAGTCATCGCTTGCAATGACTTCTTCAGCAGCTTCTGCTAAATTTTCGTACTCTTCAAACAATTCTTCCTCGCCACTAGTGTGATCATTCTTTTTTTTAGTACGGTCATCCTTTGCAATCATTTCTGTAACCGTAAGAGCAGAGACTCATTTCCTTGACATTCTGTAAAGAGAGTGAGATATTCTGAATACAACGTAAAGGCAAATAACTTAGCCTAAAATATGTTCCCAAATGGGAACACAGTCTCTATTGTGCCCATTGTTCCCATTTGGGAACATCCGAAAATAGTTACCATTTACATATCCATAAACAATGTCTAAGTTGTGACACACTCTCCCCAAAAAATATCTAAACATTCGTGCTTAATTTTTCAGTAAAATTTCTGAACTGTACTAATGTCTTACCTGAAAAAAAACTTTACAACCAAAACGCATGTGACTTTGCCAATTGGGGTAATTTTCAAGATGGCCGCCGGAAACACAAAGAGACAGGAAATTTCTCAAATGACACCAACTAATACAAAGACTATCTAAACATTAGAAAATAAAGTCAGTATGACAATATCTTGCGGATTAGAGAGATATTTAACTGAAATTGATTCATTCCCATATGGGAACATTGGGCACTATAATGATACAGAAAATGATTAAGTAAAGTAGAAACATGAAAACATCAAACATGAAACATCAAAACATGAAAGGGGCATTAATACTGCTAACCAAATAAGAAGAAAATAAAAAGAAGGGACAAAAAGGATGAGAACAAGCCGGATTGTATGATGAAAGCATAAAGCTAAAGATATACCCCCCCCTGTTTACTAAGCTGCATGCTAATGACAACACAGTCTGTTCAAAGTGAATGGGCTGTGTTTGCAATAGCGCATGGCTTAGTAAACAGGGGGGATAGTGAAAGTGGCCAAGAGATCAAATACTGATGTTAAAGAAAAAACATATTACAAAAAAACATGATCAGAAACATGTGCAAGATGGCCTCTGCTAGTAAATGCATAAAATACCTAAACACAAATATGTGCCAGATAAACAAATGACATAAGAATAGACATACTGGATCAGACCAATGGTCCATCTAGCCCCAATATTCTTCTTCCAAGCACCTGGCAGAAACCCAACTAGTAGCAACATTCCTTGCTACTAATCCTTGAGCAAACAATGGCTTCCCCCATGTCCATCTCAACTACAGACCATGGACCCTTCTTCCCGAAACCCGACCAAACCTCTTCCAAACCCAGACAACACCTCCACTTCTTGGGCTAGGATGGCTCCAAGCCCAACCTCTGATGCATCCATCTGCACCATGAAGAGCCAGTTGTAGTCCAGGCTGGCCAGCATGGCTCTGAACAGATGTCCTTCTTTAGAGTCTGGAAAGCAATATCCAGTTCCGATGTCCATTGCACCTTCTCAGGGGCTTTCTTCTGCAGGAGGCAAGATACTTGGCTAGATAGACCATTGGTCTGACCTTGTATGGCTATTCTTATATTGGTCAGGTCTAGGGTTGACATGAGCCGGGCTCCTCCCAGCCTCTGAATGAGTTTGTTGAACCTTGGCATCAGGTAAGCCTCCAGTTTGGAGACACTGTTCATCTTGCGGAAATTAATATAGAACCAGATGCTCCCATCCAGCTTAGGTACCAACACAATGAAGGACGACCAGTTACTGGCCGACTCCTCAATAACACCCAGTTTCAGCATCTCAGCTACTTCTTTCACCATGGCATTGCCGATACTATCACTCCAGGCTCGGTGATATGTTGCAAGAGGGATCCGAGCCGGCACTCTGGAAAACACATCCTGGTTCTGGTGAACCAACTGTTCTAGGTCAGCGTTCTGTGAGGCAGAATGCTGATCACCAAATGGGACGTGTAGGAGCCTGGACTCTGTCAGAACCTTCAGTCCAAAGTTGATGTTTTGGACCGGCACCACAGTCACCAGGATCCACTCTTTTAACAATTTGATTTGGAAGATCTTTGCCTTACCCCTCTTGTCTGGTTGGGCCAACTTGTAATTGACAGGTCCTGTTTTTTCTACTGTTTCATAAGGCCTTTGCCATTTGCATAATAATTTGCTGTCTGATAAAGACAGAAGGACTAAGACTCTGTCCCCCAGCTGAACATTCTCTGCACAGCCTTCTGTTGTAGGCTTGGGTTTGACCTGCTTGAGCCTTCAAGCAGAGTTTGGCTGCCTCACCTGCTTTCTTCAGCCTGTACTGCATGGTGAGTACATATTTGGCAAGTTCCTCCCTGGGCTAGGTTTCTCCTCCGAGGCTTTCCAAACCACATCCAGAATTCCTCTAGGTCTCCGACCATATAAAAATTCAAGCAGAGAGAATCCTGTCACACTCTGGGGCACCTCCAGGACAGCAAACAGTACATAGCAGAGCAGAGTACCCTAGTTTTTGATGTCTTCACCCACAAATTTCATCAGCATTTGCACGAGAGTCTTATTAAAGCATTCCACCAGACTATCTGTCTGTGGAAGGTAAACTGATGTTTCAAGGTCTTTACTTTGAGCAGGACACACACTTGATTAATGTCTCTAGACATAAACGTGGTACCTTGGTGAGTCTATTTTGGTAGGAATCCACATGAGGAAAAGACTTCCCACAGAACATTGGTCACAGTGGTAATTTTCATACTATTCAGGACAATGGCTTCTGAGTAGTGGGTGGCGTAATCCAAAATAAGCAGGATATACATATTGCCATGGGTGATGTGTTCAAGTGGCACTGTGAAGTTCATAGCCACTCTCAATCGGGGTGTTGACAGTGGGCTTGGCACAAGAGGGGCAGGTAGAACCCTCGCAGGACTACTCAGCTGGTAGGTTAGGCAGGACTGACAGAAGAGCACTACTTGCTTGGATATGCCCAGCCAGAAAAACTGGGCCAAAATCCATTCCTGGGTTTTCTCCTCCCCTATGACTTCCTTACAGGTGACTGTGGACTAATTGCATGACCTGCCTATGGTAGAGATGAGATACTAACAGTTGCTCTACCTTTTCCCCCTCCAGGGTTCTCTTGGCCATCCATACGACTTCATTCTTTATTATGAAATAAAGGAATGTTACCTTAGAGCGGTCCTGATTGCCCATGGGATCCCCATCTACCGTTTACAACCTTGGTCTGTGCTGCTGGAAGGGACTCAACCTCTGACTGAGCTCTTTTAAAGATCCTTGTCCAGGGGTAAGGGTGGTGCATAGTGCTGAACTGCAGGAATGTCACTTTCGAACTATACATAGAGCATATTTTTCAGCAAAGCAAGCATGGTACGCGGGAGTGGTGGGAACCAGTGCATGCCCAAAATGTGCAAAGGAGGGCGCTACATTTTTTCACGGTATGTGGCAATGCAGAGTGATACAGGGGTTCTGGTCAGCTCTCTTCCGGTTCATGAGTTGGGCTCTTGGCAGTCAAGTGGATCTGTCCTTTGAACGGGTGTTATTTAGTTCTGTGACAGCGTGGAACAAGGGCTCCTTAGAAGAAAAGATTTTCCTTAGTAAACTCTGTATTTTGGGGAAAAAATGTATCCTCAATTACTGGATAGCAGATACGGGCCCATCGTATTGGTACTGGAGGAACAAGTTCCATGAACTTATGTTATGGGAAATGCGAGATGCCCGGAATACCCCAAAGAGGCGACAACGGTTCATTAAGGTTTGGGGGGCTTATTTGAATAAAATATCCCCACGGGCGCGGAGCCAAGTCTTGAACACTTTAGGTTAATCAGTGTGTATGGTTGGAACAAAGCATGAGCGAAAGCGGAGAGAGCCATGATATCAGAGGTCACTCTTAGGTATCTGCATTGACTGAAAGGTGGGGGGGGGGAGGGATGAATAGGTTAGTAATTTAATTGATGTTACCAGTGGTAAAATGATCGTAAAGGAGGAAGTGGACGCCGCGTTGATGTTGGATGAGACTTGCTGGGGTCACTTAGTGTGTTTATCTGGCAATAATAGTAGTAACATCGATATTTTTAAAAAAGGAATAGGGGGGGAGGGGAGGGAGGTTTGGGGACGGGAAGGGGGGGCAGTTATAGGACTACATTGTTATTCATTGGATTGTTATGTATTTGGAATGTTGTAGCCCGGGCTATTTGTGATGCCTGCATTATGAAAGTCTGTAATGTTATAACAGGTGCAAAAACTAATAAAAATCGTTTAAATATAAAGTTCCTTGTCCCTGTGTTAATCCACTCAGGAAGATTACCGTATTTTTCGGACTATAAGACGCACCGGACCATAAGACGCACCTAGGTTTTAGAGGAGGGAAATAGGAAAAAAAAATTTTTTCCTTTTTCCCTCCTCTAAAACCTAGGTGCTCCGGTGCGTCTTGTCCGAGTTCGGGATCGCCCTCCCCTACTCACGTCAGCGATGTTCCCTGGTGGTCTAGTGACGTCGGGGCAGGAAAGAGCCCCCTCTTTCCTGCCCAGCGCGCTGCTCTCCATCCTTCTCCGTCCTCCTGTATGCTGCCTGACGGTCTCGGCGAGATTCAAAATGGCCGCCGAGACTCTCGGCGGCCATTTTGAATATCGCCAGAGCGTCAGGCAGCATACAGGAGGACGGAGGAGGACGGAGAGCAGCGCGCTGGGCAAGAAAGAGGGGGCTCTTTCCTGCCCCGACGTCACTAGACCACCAGGGAACATCGCTGACGTGAGTAGGGGAGGGCGATCCCGAACTCGGGGGGAGGGCGATCCGGAATCGCTACCTTCGGACTATAAGACGCACCCCCCATTTTCCTCCCAAATTTTGGGGGAAAAAAGTGCGTCTTATAGTCCGAAAAATACGGTATCTAGCTAAAGGGTCTGGAGTGTTCTTCTGTTTTTTTTTTAATTACTTTATTTATTTTACTTTATTAATCTTTAACAATTTCACAAGTACAACACTTGTTCTATGAAATACAGCCAGGAAATTCTCAACAATAAAGAAAATTACTATCACATACTCATATAAGTTGAATTGGCTTCCTTAGACCACTAGTCATGGGGGGGGGGTGGGGGCGCATTAACAACAAAGAAAAATATAGGAGTACTTAAAAGAACATATTACAATTACAAGGCCACTTAATATTCCTCTATTTCTTTAACATCTAACATTATTTAAGCCTTTTCAAATCTATAAAAGCTTTTAGTTGGTCAGGAGTATAAAATATATATTTACTTCCTCCAAATCGGATCAAACATTTACATGGTTATGCCAAGAAGAATATACCACCAAGTTCCATAACTTCTTTTCTCAAATTCAGAAAAACTTTTCTCCTTTCTTGTGTTGCTTTTGTGACATCTGGATAAATTCTCAGGATGGCATTCAAGTCTTGTTCAAAAACGAAAGAAACCAACAACGTGGCTCTCTTGGGTGCATTTTCTGTTGATTGTTCTAGAACAGCCGATATATTGTTCAAATCAATGTCATTTTTTTCCTCTCTTTCCTCAAGTTCCCCAACTTGTTTTCGAGTTCTTTTAGGTAAATAATAGATTTTATTTATAGGAGGAATAGCATCATGAGGAATTTTTAAAATTTCCTGTAAATATCTTTTAAATAAATCCAGAGGTAACTGTCCCGGTATTTGGGGGAAATTCAAAAGACGGAGATTCAATCCTCTATTATAATTTTCAATCTTTTTAATTCTTCTATGCAAAACTGTTTTATCTTTGGTCATTGCTGAATTGAGTTCTTGCAAATGTTTAATATCAGTTTGAATCGAATTAAACTTAGTAGAAAAATCTTCTTTCACCACTTCAACATTTTTGACCAATTCCTCAAATTGAATAAATAAAGCTGAAACCTCACCTGAGGATTTTTGTAATGTTTCATCCATTTGGTTCAACTTTAACCAGATTTTCCCAAGGCTCACTTCCGGTGTTGTTTCTGAGGCTCGGATCGATTCACGGGCCTCTTCTAGCATTTTCTTACGCAGCGGTAGACCCTCGCCTGTAAGATCAGTCACCACACTCATGGTGGGTTGAATACTCATTCCTACCAATGCTTTTAGTGCTGGACAAGGAGGAATAAGTACATAAGTAATGCCACACTGGGGAAAAGACCAAAGGTCCATCGAGCCCAGCATCCTGTCCTCGACAGCGGCCAATCCAGGCCAAGGGCACCTGGCAAGCTTCCCAAGCGTACAAACATTCTATACATGTTATTCCCGGAATTGTGGATTTTTCCCAAGTCCATTTAGTAGTGGTTTATGGACTTGTCCTTTAGGAAACCGTCTAACCCCTTTTTAAACTCTGCTAAGCTAACCGCCTTCACCACATTCTCCAGCAACGAATTCCAGAGTTTAATTATGCGTTGGGTGAAGAAAAATTTTCTCCGATTTGTTTTGAATTTACTAAACTGTAGTTTCATCGCATGCCCCCTAGTCCTAGTATTTTTGGAAAGCGTGAACAGACGCTTCACATCCACCTGTTCCACTCCACTCAATATTTTATATACCTCTATCATGTCTCCCCTCAGCCGTTTCTTCTCCAAGCTGAAAAGCCCCAGCCTCCTTAGTCTTTCTTCATAGGGAAGTCATCCCATCCCCGCTATCATTTTAGTTGCCCTTCGCTGCACCTTTTCCAATTCTACTATATCTTTCTTGAGATGCAGCGACCAGAATTGAACACAGTACTCAAGGTGCGGTCGCACCATGGAGCGATACAACAGCATTATAACATCCTCACACCTGTTTTCCATACCTTTCCTAATAATACCCAACATTCTATTCGCTTTCCTAGCCGCAGCAGCACACTGAGCAGAAGGTTTCAGTGTATTATCGACGACGACACCCAGATCCCTTTCTTGGTCCGTAACTCCTAACATGGAACCTTGTATGATGTAGCTATAATTCGGGTTCTTTTTTCCCACATGCATCACCTTGCACTTGCTCACATTAAACGTCATCTGCCATTTAGCCGCCCAGTCTCCCAGTCTCGTAAGGTCCTTCTATAATTTTTCACAATCCTATCGCGAGTTAACGACTTTGAATAACTTTGTGTCACCAGCAAATTTAATTACCTCGCTAGTTACTCCCATCTCTAAATCATTTATAAATATATTAAAAAGCAGCGGTCCTAGCACAGACCCCTGAGGAACCCCACTAACTACCCTTCTCCATTGTGAATACTGCCCATTTAACCTCACTCTCTGTTTCCTATCCTTCAACCAGTTTTTAATCCAGAATAGGACATTTCCTCCTATCCCAAGACCCTCCAATTTTCTCTGTAGCTTTTCATGAAGTACCTTGTCAAATGCCTTTTGAAAATCCAGATACACAATATCAACCGGCTCCCCTTTGTTTGTTTACTCCTTCAAAGAATTGAAGTAAATTGGTCAGGCAAGATTTCCCCCCACAAAAGCCGTGCTGACTTGGTCTCAGTAATCCATGTCCTCGGATGTGCTCTGTAATTTTGTTTTTGACAATAGTCTCTACCATTTCCCCCAGCACCAACGTCAGACTCACTGGTCTATAATTTCCTGGATCTCCCCTAGAACCTTTAGATTCTGTTAGATTCTGAGGGAGGCAATAATGATGTTTCCAAGCCCAGCTGAGGCTCCACTCCTCCAGTAGCCTCTGCAGCGGGAACTGCGACCCTCATTTCACTCGAGGAACTCCTGGTGAGAAAGCGGTCCAAACTTTGCTGGTTTAACAAAGGGGTCGAGGTAGGTGGGGGAACAGACCTCACCAAATCTTTTCTTTTTGAATGAGGCATAGTGTTTTCAAAAATACAAGGTACCTCCAGCTAAGCAGAGACACAGCATTTCAGCTCACCAGCTCAGCGCCATCTTGACACGGCCCCCTGTCTGGACTGTCCTGACTGCCATCTTCCCCCAGCTCTGGATCTCCATCTGCTGCAGCTCCTAAATTCAGAGAGCAACGCATTTTCTTCAACCACTGCTGACAGCGGGGTTTAGGCTGTTTCAGGCTCTAGGTAGATCACGAGGAAAGACTCTCCCTCCTTCTTTGAACCAGCAATCATCTGGGTCTAGATAGCTCCAAAGTTTGGAAAATCCTGACCCAGAACCACTAGGTATGGTAGCCAGGGCTAGACTGCTATTTCCAGCTGAGCTTGCCCTATAGGTGTTTTAAGAGATACTCAAGCTGTAGGGTACTGCATGCCTGTGTCACAGTCCGTTCATAATTCATTTGCAGTCAGGTGAGTATTTCTCTCCGAACGAGCGTCTTGACACTGCTGGAATCCACCAGTGCCTAGTATGGAGGTCCTTCCAACTCGATTTATAATGCACAGTTTCTGCTCTTGGATTGAAAACTCTCCACAAAATTGCAACAGTGTGTGGCTGCTATATTCACGTTCATGGCTTCTTTAGCTAGATCTTGCAGTCCAGTGGGGGAGTAAGGATCCCACAACTGTGTCAGTGGTGTGCGCTGTGTTCATGGGAGAGGAGGGCTTCCATTGCTCTGACCTCTTCCTTGGGGACCCCGGGCTGAAAGGTGGTTTCTGGTCTCTCGAGTTGTCAGATCCAACCTTTTCTCTCAGCACACTTCCTTGCTTTGTAGATTTCAGAGTCTGGCTGTGCTTGGTAGAAGGTTTCTTCTGCTTCTAAAGCATTCTCTGGGGTCAAATTAGTGTGTTGCCTCACCCACAGTTTCATAGACAGCGGTAGCCCTTCAAGGATGCTCCAGGAGGATGATTTCACTATCTCTGAACTTGTCTTGCCTTCCGGTTCGAGCCCTCACCATGCCACTTCTTTGAGTTGGTGGAAGAAACTTTGGGGGTTTTCCTTAACTTGCAGAGATCCCTTCCAAAATTGCTGCCAGTAGGCCTCTTGGGTGCAGCCTGCCCTCTCCAGAACAGCGGCCTTTAATTTCTCATAGGTGGTCTTCTTATGCTCCGATGGGGTTATGGTATCTCTGCACATCCACCTCATGGCACATTCTTGCTATCATACAGGACAGTAGGACCCTGTTCATTGTTCATACAGACAGTACACACAGTAGAGTCTACAAAACAGAGTATGTACCTCATACCACATACAATGATGACAGAGCTCACAATATATGAAGGAAAGTTCATAGCCTCCAGTACCTGGTTGAAACATACCTGTAGTCCAATTCCATCTTATAACCCCAACCACTGGTGGGTTCATAACCATGCAGCCCTTAAACATTCCAAAGAGGTTGTGTCAAAACAGGGAACTTATGTCTGTGACTTCTTAAGTGAACGTATAACATATTTGTTCCCTAGTGCATTTCTCTTGTTTGGCCAGCAGATGGTGACTGTCTTTTTTTTGTAAAGCTGTTATAGAAGTGACAGTTTTTTCCCGCCTAAGTTCTGAGGTAATATTTAGTCTCTGTATGGGAGCACAGAGGTAAACATCTCTGTCCTGTTCAGGCTTGTGAGCAATTAATTTCCTCAGGCTTCCCAGGCGCTACCCAAGTAATGACAAAGTGTTTAGATAGTTTTAAAATTGACCCATATTTAGTTACCTATTATTGCCTGTTCTTTTCCATCTGTTTTATATGGTTCCCTGTTCTAATTCTTTGACAATAAGCCTTGTTAGTTTATTGACTCTGTTGTCCTGGAATGACTAAAAATCCTGATGGTTGTGTGTTGGTTGTGTGGGTGTTTTCCAGGAAGTGTGGAACTCCTGAGAGTGTGGTCCCAGTAACCTAGAAATCACTAGGGAATAATTTCAGAATGGGAGACTTGCCCAGAGGCAAGTGAGACCCAGTCGGTGGGGTGGAGGCTCCTAGTTTAGAGCACAAGCGAGGTGCAGGCGGACCTGAGCAGTCCTGAGGGCAGACCCTCCAGGTGGCCGCAGGGTTAACCCCAGATGGGTACTAGGCATTTCGTGACAGAGGTACCTTTAGTTTTTCCATTCAGATATACCTGTGAGATTGAAAAGGGTGAGATTGCAGCATACCAGGATGAGGCTTATTGCACATGCCCTACCACCTGACCAAGATATTTTGTCATGGCTGTTTAGCATAAGACCTATTATAATTGCCTGATAACATCCTCACACCTGAGAAAGGCAGATGACACCCCCTGCTCAGATGAATGACTTATCCTGATGATACATTATTATTGGCCACAACCTTGCTGGCTAATAAGGGTTGCATGCTGGACCTTGTGCAATGAAGCATTGACTACATGAGAAGTATTCATTGATAACTGTTCAAGATCAAAGCAACTGCATACTTAATATTACCAGATAAAAGTGACTAATAGCGGGAATGGTGGTTAACCGTTTCCTTCTGCTGCCAATATTGAAAAAAATAACTAGTTATTAAATGTCTGCATAAATTGGCCCAATTTAACAAGGTGTAGTCTCATTTGCAAATAGCTAACCAGTTGCATTTAAATGGCTAAACGGCCAGAGCTTCTGTTCACTCTCTAGTGACTTCACACTATTGAGCTTATTTTCAAAGCACATGGATGTCTTAAAATACCCAAACAGACATCCATGTACTTGAAATGTCCAAATCCCAATTTTGCAAAGGAAGAAAAGGGACTTTTAATGTTTTATTGTGAGTCCTCCAGAAACAGAAAATATATACTATACCTAAATATATAAGCCACCTGCAAGCCTGAAGACTATTGAAATGATGTACATTCAGACACAGTAGGTATTTATCTGTTCCTGGAGGGCTCACAATTACAAAATAAGAGTTAAAGTGGGATTTGAACCTGGATCCCTTGGTTTAAAATTCACTGCACCCATGGGTGTAGTTTGTTTCATTTGGGGGGGGGGGGAGGATGGGGCGGGGCATGTTAGCATATTCATTTGCAAATGAATATGCTAATAGGAAGGAAGGAAGGGAGAAAGAGCTGGCTTTTTTGGGAATAACCATAATGAATATGTATATACATATACATTTATGGTTATTCCCAAGTCAGCTCTTTCTCCCTTCCTTCCTTCCTTCTTTCTTCCTTACCCAGCACTCCCTCTTCCTCTCCAGTAGTATTTCCCCACCCCCTTTCCCATACCATGCCAGTGTAGACCTTAGAAATGCATGAGCTCTATATGTAGATCCTTCAAGAGGTGGTGTGTCATGATTTAGGCTCTAAAACCCTTTCTGATGTTTTGGTGCCACCTCAGTAAGACCAACACACAATCTCTCCACTGCAAAACACTATACACAATCTTGTGCACTCATAACCTTACCAAACCATAACAGCACTAATTCCAAGGACAGGACGAGCTACAACCTTATGCGTGGAAAGGCAGCACTGTAATTACACCGGGCTCTAAAACACCAGTACACTACCTAATGAAAAACAAAACAAAAAGGGCTGCAAATACTACACACTAGCAGAATACTGCACCTTGATTACACATGAAAAACACATGACAACAGGTATGACACAAGGAACTAGAAATATAAAAAAAAATATGAAGGCAAAATACTGAACTGAAAAGTTATCTCAAGAAGTTAGACTCAGCATGCAGCAATACTAGAAAAATTGAAACTTACATGCAAAATATCACAGATGCACATTTCCAAAAGCTGACATATTCCAATTAATAAATTCTGAATAAAATACTTTTTTTCTACCTTTGTTGTCTGATCATTTAGTTTTTCTAATCGCTTTGGTCCCAGTGTCTTCTGTTTTATGCAGTGTCTTCTTTCCATTTGATATTTTTTTCACTCACCATGTCCACCATCCTCCTGTGTCCCTATGCATCTTGTCTACCATCTGTAGCCCTGTCCCTATCCTCCCTCGAGTTTCCTTCGTCTTCCCTTCCCTCCATCCACGCCCAGCATTTCTTCTCTCTTCCCTCCCCTCCATCCATGCGCATCTCCTTCCTGACTTCATCCATCCATGTCCAGCAACTCTCCATTCTCCCCTGCCCTCTCCTCCATCCATATCCAGCAAAAGTCCTCTCTCCACTGCCCTGTCTGTCCGTCTAGCAATTCTCTGCCCTCCCCTCCATGTCCAGCGATTTCTCTCCCCTGCCCTCCCCTCCATATCCAGTGATTTTGCCTTTCTCCCCAACAGCCCTCCTCTCCGTTCCTTCCTGCCTCCCCCCCCCCACCCCTGCGTATTTAAACCTTTTATTTTCAGCAGCGATGACAGTGAAGAACAGAACAGCAAGCTGGCTCGCCTCCAGCCTTTCCCTTCCCTCATAGACAGTGTCCCGCCCTCGCGGAAACAGGAAATAGGTCATCATAGGAAGGTGGGACACTGAGGGAAGGGAAAGGCTGGAGGCGAGCCCGCTTGCTGTTCTGTTCTTCACTGTCATCGCTGCTGAAAATAAAAGGTTTAAACACACGGGGGGGGGGGGGGAGAAGGAAGGAACGGGGAGTTGAGGGCGGGAAGGAGGAACCGAGAGCATGTTGTGCTGGTCCTGCGTTTGGGGGGGCAACGCACCCCCCAAACTACGCCCATGACTGCACCAACTACTAGACTGCTCCTCTGCAGTGCAGGGATATCTGTGTGGCCATTCTTCTAAGAATGCTGCCAGATGTCCTTGTCCCTGCTTTTTTGCTGTTCATATGTTAGACTATCCAGTTTGTAAAATAGCTGTTCATGCTGGATGTCCTCAGATGTTCATCCCACATATTTTTGAACAGGAAATCCTGATGTATTTCCTGTTGGAAAATACTGGTGAGATGGACATCCATTTTCAACGTTATGAGCTGGAAGTCTCTATTCTGACTTTGATGTGCTTTCGAAAATGCCCCTTGTTAATATATGGCCTGGCTTTAAGGCTACCACTGGAATAGTGATGGCCAAAGCTATGCAGCCTAAAACAACTGAAAAAGTACTGACTAGGCCAAACAACAAGTAAGTGATTTAATATTTGAGAATCTGAAAAAAAGCAGGTCTGAACAATGAGTCCTGATACAAACTGGTACAACTTTTAATTCAAATACAGCACCTGTAATGAAAGATTGATGGATCAGATGAATAAAATGGGGCTTATAATTTTTGTATAAAATGATACAGAGGTCATACAGAGTTCATAAGATGGTGTGAAAAGTATTGCAATAGGGAGATGTGAAACTGTTATCTCAACGCTTCCCAAAACATGCTGATAAGACCGCGTGGGAAAGTATGATCTCAGAAAGTGAGAAAGATTAGGAGCAAGGTTTCTCACCATTCACTTCTATGGAGAGGTTTGTGTATAAAAGAGGGGAGATTTTGCCTTAGTTTTGGAGTCCTCCCCAACGCTTCTCTCAGACGGCAGGGCGCTGTGCAGATTAACCCAGAATCTGTCTGATGTCTGTATTTGTATCAACTTGAAGACTTGTCTTTGGGTAAGAAATAAAATGTAACTATCTATCTAAACCTATCTCTGTCTCTATTTGTATTGATTCCATCTTCTCATTACCTAACATTTAGCCTACAAGGTGGATCACATACAAGTGACACTCAGTTTTGGATAGAAAGCAGTAGTTATGGGAATTAGTTTTCAATTACGGCTCCTAATGCCACCCCCTTGTGATTGGGTGACAATGGAGGTTAGAGAAACTATACAGAACCTATTATATGAAATAAGTACCTTTAGTCCCCCGTGTGACGGAGTCAGAAAGAGGTCTATAAGAGGGGGAATTTAAACAGTGGTGACCCCAACCGCTGACCGTACTCACTGACCTTCTTGATCTTCTTTGAACGCAAGAGGGGATACTTATTTTGTGCGTTCAAATGTTCTATGTTATTTTTCTATCCCTTTTTTCCTTTTTTTCTCTCATCTTTCCTTCCCAATCTCCCTGCTGTTATTCCTTCTCCCTATCACGGACATTGCCCACTTCAGGGGTATTGTGCACTATTGTTCTGTCCAATTTTCTTGTTCTTACCCCTGTCTTTTACCTACTCCTCTATCTTTTCTGTCTTCTTCCTTTGTTCTTTGCAGGTTCCCTTCTTTAGCGCTAAACTTGCACACTTTTTCTGGCCCCTATCTTACATACTCTTCTACCTTCTTGCTGTCTTCATGCCCTGCGCTGAACTAACACACCCGCTTCTCTGCCCTTGTTTATGCTGATCTCTATTTGCGTTCAAACCTTCGTTTCTGTCTTTCAATATTCTGTTCTGTTCTTTCTCACCCCCTTTTCTTTCTCCTATCCTGTCCACCGCTCTGATTTGCGTGACGTGCGCAAGAGTGTGCTTGTTGTGTGAATGGTGCATAACAACGAATCCAGGCGACTGCGATTTGGAGTTTGCTGTAAGCTTATTTCAATGTTCAAAATCTTTGGATTGGTCTTTATGCTAGCATTCTCGCTTAACAATCCTTAGAGGTTGCGCATTTTCTGCTTCCCTGTCCCCTTGTTCTCACTGTGTATTCTGTTCTTCCTTCTTCTGTCGACCTTACTTTCCTCCCCACTCCCTTTTCCTGTTCTCCTTCCTCCTAACTTCTTCTGCCTACCTCTTCCTATTAGTCCCCTGGGTCTATTCCTGCTCTTCTCTTTTCTGTACAGTTTCTTTGATGTTCCCGTATCGGGGGAATTTCCTTTACTCTAGGAGAACAGCACGCTTTTAGATTGCTCTCCCTTAAAATCCTTCTGGTTTCTCTGTTCTTATAATCACTCTTCCAAACTGACAGACAGCCCCCACCTTTCCACTTCTACTATTGCCTTCACTCTGTGTGTGCGACTCTATTCTTCCTCATTCTTTCTATTGGACTTCCTACAACTTTCTTTTTTTTTGCTGAAAACAGTAATTACGGTGTTCAGCTTTGTAGCTGCTTACCGTCGTCCAACTGCTGTTTTCCCCTTATCTCTCTAAGTATATAAATGTTTCTTATCTGTGGTTGTTTTAAACTTCCTTGCTTTATATGACGTTTATATTTTCCCTTTTGAGTTCGTGGGGTATGCAAGAATAGTCTGTTCCTTCAGTTCTTTGCTATCCGTATCTACAGCTTTGTGCACTACACTTCCCAGAAGACCCTAATCAGTTCCTTTCTCTCCGATTGGGTTAACTTTACACCTTATAACCTTTTTGGCTTTTTGTGCAAACTAGAAATCATTTTTTTGATTTCCTATAAAACTATTCTTTTTCCTTCTCAGCTTATTACATTACTAGTAAATACACACTCCCTCTTGGGCTTCGAATCTGCCTTTGTAAATCTATTTAAACTTGCCCGAAGAGCTGTAAGTTCTAAACCCCTTTTTTTCTTACATTTTTTTTTTAATATCCTTATCCAGGCTTTCTTTCTGTAGCTTTTAAAGGTTTTCTCTAACAAGTGCTGTAGTTCATAATCTCAAGGACATGAGAATCTGGGATGCTTGCCCACTTTAGCTGCCTTATCAGTCCAGCACTGCTTTGGCAGAGGAGGCTCTACAGTTTACTTTTAAAAGCTCAGAAAGTGATTTTTTTTTCCCCTTTTCCGTTCGTTTTTTTGTCCCTGTTTTATGCTGAAGTGGTACAACAGTCATTTACACAGGTATTTTTTTTTTTTTAACCTCTCGCTGTCTATCCTCTGTCAACTGTATTGCTCCTAAATCCATCTAACCAACTCCCTCTCATATCTTTTTCATATCTTTCAACTCCGGTTTCCCCTCGAACTTGGTACAACTTTTTCTTCAACATATTCTGGACTTATGCAAGGGTCCTTCCCTTAACGCCGATGAGATTATCTGATTCTCTGGTATGTTTCCTTAAGCAGGCACCATAATTGTAAAATGACTTATCTTTTCATGCCTCATGCTGCCAAGTCCGTTATACGTGCACCTCTGAGCATGTAAGATTGTACGGATGTATTTCTGCTTTCACTTTTAAAATTATGGCACTGCATCTTAGTCTTACTCTGCATTCTCCTTTTATCAGGGCATACTTTTTTCTCCTCTTTTGTGTCATTTTATTAGGACGTTGTCCCCCACTTTCCAAAATTTTCTGCTCATATTGCTTTGACTTTTGAGCGTTTCTTTCTCTTTTATCTCATTTCCCTTAAACAATAGACCGTCTGAGACTCTAATACTTTCTCATTCTGTCTCTGAGCCGTGATTTTAACCCCGAGACAGGTTTTTCTTTCTTTTTGTGCTGCAAGTGACAGTTTGATAGACCTTATCGTGCCACACCATGTGGTTACAAAGTTTTAAAAGGGTATCTTTCCTTCAGACTTTCCCCTTTGAAAACTAGCTTTCTCCTTCTTTGTCCTAGTGTGGTTTCCTGTGATCACATTACAATGCTTCTTAGCACATAAATCCTGTCGTAATCGTCTAGGAAGCCTTAGTCCGGAAGAAAAAAATTAACCCTTACTTAACAGAATATGCTGGTAGTAATGAAATTTAGGTTGCCGTTTGAGAAGATGATGGCTGCGTGCCATGAGAACACAGCGTTGCTTCACATCTCCAGTTATTTCCTGTTGTTTCTTTATAACCCAACCCACCTTTTCTTTCCTTCTAATGCTGCAGCTGTTCTGTTTGTCATCATTTACACATATCATTCCAATCACTGACTAGTATGTATGTTTTATGCCGTATCATTGGAAGTTCTTGATGTAAGAATCACATGTTTTAATTTGTTCTTTTCCCTTTTACCTGTTTAGACACAAAAGCCTCCTGCCATCGCATTCGGGTTTATTTTATTTATTATGTCCCTTTTCTGAGTGTATGGGTATTAATTTGTCATATTTACACCACGATTCTGGTGTCCTGTTTCAAAATTTATTGAATTATATGCTTCTCTTATATTTTCCTGTTTAGATGCTACTTCCAACCTATCCGGTACCCGCCCCAAAAGCATTTAATATGTATTTAACTTTATTTCATTTATTCTAGGGCTATAACTCCCGACTACACATGTTATAATGTCTTTGTTAATATACATTTTCTTGCCTTTTGTTGAAATCGGTGTTTCCTTTCACTGGCTTGTTGGCTGGAAAATTCTATTTTCCATTGCTGCATGACAAGTGATGTCTTTGGCATTTTTAGTTCTGGCTAATGTGTTCCAACTAATGACTTTTTTTATGACTGTGCCTTCCCCAAAGAGCTTACATTTGTTTTGTTTTGCCTTAGAATATTTCGTTTTTCTCTCTATTTTTCTACCACTTCTATAGTAATTTTCAGGGGCTTTTCCCTGGGACATACTATACTTTTATTGTTTTCTTATATACCAGTGTCACGCTATAACTATTGGGTTTGATACCGATGCCTGGGGCTTACACCCATCGAAGGTGATCCTTCAATGGATGACGGTATCTCAATTAGTAGAAGCAGACTTCCATTCCATTATCGGAGTGGCCTGCGGTTTCGGTATTATTGCCCATCTATGGGTTACCTGTATAGATGATCGCTGTGGCAATACAGGGACGCCTAAGACATTAGTTGAGATTGTATACAGGTTGACTAGGGCATCAAAATTATTTTTAGGACAGTTAGGTAATGTGGATGCTGCCTAGCCATGAAATTTTTGCATGCTTGGGTGCTGAGTGGATGCCGCTATTGTGTGGGATGCCGTCAAAGCTTTAAAGGTCCATTGGGGTGGTTAGTCGTGTGTGATTCCCTAAAACAGCGGAACCCCGTTGGACCGCTGCTCTTCTACTTGCGAGACCTTGTTCGCTGGTCTTTTGAGTTCTTTTTGGGAGTGTTTGCAATGTCCCTTCTTGGGGGCTCTATCATGGGTTTATACTCATGGCTGATAGCCGGGACAGTTGTTAGCAGACAAGATAGTTTGGGATTACTCTTGTTTTTAGAAGCACACTCTGGGGAGTAGTTTTTACTAATTTGGGATAGAGTAGTATAAATATATAATAGCTGACACTACGTATTTATTTACTTTTGTACTGTCTCTCTAGGCATATTTCTGTTTACAGCTTTTGTCTTGCTTTCTCCTAATGTCACTTGCGGTCAAAGCGTTGAGCTTTCCGCCAATTCGTAATTTTTTATTTTGGATCCCTTTGTTGGAGCACATTAATAGATGCGTGAGTATGATTGTGTTATGTCTCTGCATGTTTTACTATTAGGATAATCATTGCATGTTTTTGTAAACTGTTAGCACATTATCATTTCTAGATCTCCTTGTCATCCCTAAAGCTGCCTTTTGAACCACTGACCTTGTACCAGGTTCTAGGACTGGTCAATATATATATTACTAATCTAGTTCATTGTTCTATAGCATGTTACAGGTCTGAAGCTTATTTATAGACCACTTGCTCACTAGGTCCCGTTATTATACATATTGGGTGATGATGTTCACAACCCATTATATCATATCTTCCTCTCGGTACCCAACACCAGATACTGGTGATTTGACATCTATTCAGATCTCTGGTAAGAAATTTCTGAAACAAACCTTTCTATTTTGCGGTTGACCTCCCTATGCCACCGAGAGTTCGGAAGGGCGTAGTGATCCTGCCAACTGTTCTCTTTTTCAATTGATTTTCTGCACTGAAGATTACATTGCACGAAGCGTGAGTATAATTTCATTTATTGTATGTGTTCTTTGAAAATTGCATAATTGTTTCAGATATTTACTATGAACGGTTCTATATTATGTGCTGATGTTCACTTCCTGGTTCTCTATTGGGGATGTGTTCCGTAAGAATGAATTAACTGTTTTAATTTTTCTTTTCACGTCTTATCTACTACTTTCAAACTTCCTTCCCTGCCTCTTAAAGATTTATAGTTTTAAGATATATTATGGTATAGAGTTCCAGCATTTCTGGTTCTCAATAGGGTTTAGAGATTAACCCTTGCATAATATATACCCCTCTTAATACATGTTTCAGATTTTTAATGACTAGATGGGTTTTTCTGTGATTCTGTGTTATCCTTGCTACTCTTTGTTTAGAATTCAATTTACAATGTAGGCTTACAAGCCGTTCCATTTATCATACTGGTCTATATGAACATATCATGCTGGTCAATTTATGCATTTATTGCATTAATAAAAATTATTATTATATCCTTGAATTTTGAATTTTACTAAAATGTTTTAAGAAATGCTCCTACGTGTCTCCTGCTTATAAATTGGCTCCTCCTCTGTATTTAAAATATACTCTAAATTGTAAATTGGTTCCTGGGAATATATAAGCTTATTTTTAGCTATCCCTCTGAAGGTGAATCTTGATATGCTGTCATAATTTAGGGCCCAAATTGTGAAAGCATAGAAAGGATCAGTTTAAAATTTAATATAATTTTTATTTTCCAAATTGGCTGTGAACTATTACAGAGGACTATAGGTTATTGTCCTTCTCATTTGACCTATTTAAACCTTGTAAAGGTCACGTGAGGAGGCCTCATAGAAATATATGGTTTTTACATCTTTCTTTTCTGATATTGGCTTTTCTCTATCTTTTAAAATATCATGTTAAAGGCTGCATTTTCCTGGAGCAGACTCTGACCACAATGTTTCCTCAGACTCTGCTTACTTCCTGTGCGAGCAACATCTAATCTACATGGGAAAAAAAATTGTTTTCTATTTGTAACTTATGATTTTATATATTGAAACTACGCTCCACCTATTGGTGCCCCAAGGAACTAGCAATGCATTCTTTGACTTTTCTTTCTAATGATCCTGTACTAAGATTTAACTACTAGGCATTACTCGTATCTCATCTCTATTTATTAAGTCCTGTAGGATGAGTGAAGACTGCAAATCCAATTCCTGATCTACCGCCTCTATTCCAGTTTAGTACTTCTACTGCAACTGACCTCTGGCCAGAAAAAGGAGCACCAACTTCTCCAATGAGGATTTTCTTTTGTCCAAATGATGTCATTAATTTAGACCTGCTTGGTTATGCTCTTAAATATTCTGCTGTATTAAATATTTTTGCAGGCTCATCTTTTCCAGAACTTACATGGCACTTTACGTATGAGCTCTCTATTACAACAGACAGCGACCGTGATTTCAGAAGATACTTCCATCACCTGGACTAGTTATGAGTTTTAAATCTCTGCACATTAGTCTTCTGCTTTGACCATGACTGTTTCCTAAGCTACCCTTCTTTCTGAATCATCTAGCTCGTAAGTCCTGCTGGCCTCCTGCAGCTGAGGGCTCAACCCTTGGTGAATGGTAGTCATCGTAGGTGAAGATTCCATATCTATTGGCGATAAATTGCGACGCATTGCCCTCCATACATCAATAAATGAACATTTACCATCATCTCTTTTGTTCCACATACTTAACCATTGTTATTTGATCATGTCTTCGTAAAGATTACCAATCTGTCTTGCACGTTATGCAAGCCAGAAGTGGGGATATATTATGCAAATCCCAATTCCTAGTATTAAGAGGGTTGCAGTTGAAGCTCTGATCCCTACCAATCAGGAGATATAATTTCATATATACTATTGCTATTTATGTAAATTGGCTTTTCATTATTGAACCCTTCTGGTTTCCCTTTTGCTTTTGCACTTAATTAGCACTGTTTTCTCCATGTTGACATTGTCTTTCATGTCTATTCAATTCACACTGATTATGCCCACTAAGATATAGCAATATATTCAGGCATACAGTTATTTTGCTTATTCCTTTGCCAGCCTCTGGCTCTTGATGGACTAATTATGATGGTGCATGCCTAGAATAAAGACATGGAAAGATCCCAGTTTGTACACCACAAGTACATCTTCAAGATCTATCCTGGCCCAAATGATGTTAGATCCCCCAAGGTTGTGGCAATAATCTTTACACCTTGCAAACTACTGGACCACAAGTTTTGGTTCCATGTGAAAGATATACGTGTTTACTCAGCCGCAGAACCAGATGTTACGAGCCTAACCATCTCAAGACCAGCAACTTCCTTCAGCAAGCCAGCCTGAAAACCCAGCCCTGTTAGATCTTCCAGATCTCCGTCCAGATTCTTCAGCGCTTCCACCGCCTCAACCATGATCGATGAAAGAGAATTTAGAACTGATACTTAATTTGAGAATTACTGTTGCTGTTTATGGACATTATAGATTCATATTATGTTTTATTTTCAATTTAGCAGTAATCCTGTCTAGATAGTGAAAAGGTTTTATTTCCTTTATTGTTCTAAATGTTTTTCCAAGAGTTTCCCCGTTATTTCTGTTTATGTAATTTAAATTGAAGTCGATATTGCTCAGATACAAGGGTAACATCAAACCCTAATACTGGCTCTGATATCATAATGTAGGTGTAAACCCTGTTAGTATCAACCTGTTATGCAATTGTTTAACTTTGGTGTAGGCTTACTTGAGCTGCATGTCTTTCTGTAGGTTTGACTAAGCTCCAAGAGGGGTAACGGATATATACAATGCTTCCCATACTTCCAGGTCATTATGCATATGTCAAGATCCATGCATGACCTTGGTTAATATAAATTTTCCTAGGATTGACCATTTTTGCTGTATGAGGCAACCTCATACTTGCTATCCACTTATTAGTGCTCATGATTGGATGCCAATGATGAGTACTAGTAAGGTCCAGGAATCCCGACCTGTTTAAGGATTCTGAATACCTACAACCTTAAACAGCCTATTAGTATGATCCACCTGAAATTGCTATTACCCGCATACCTATATTTCATGGGATTTTGTAAATGAGCTCATGGATTAGTCCCATTCATAAAAACATTTCTCGCTACAGGTTTGAGTAAGTCTCAACCGAAAACGAAACAAATTGTACCAGTTGATCTTAAGACTCAGATAATTGTATGGCCTCATAGAATACCTTCTGGAACGGATGGTACCAAGGTACGTTAACCCTGGTGTCACCCTATGGGATAGGGTGAAGAGGGGAATGTTAATATATGGCCTGGCTTTAAGGCTACCACTGGAATAGTGATGGCCAAAGCTATGCAGCCTAAAACAACTGAAAAAGTACTGACTAGGCCAAACAACAAGTAAGTGATTTAATATTTGAGAATCTGAAAAAAAGCAGGTCTGAACAATGAGTCCTGATACAAACTGGTACAACTTTTAATTCAAATACAGCACCTGTAATGAAAGATTGATGGATCAGATGAATAAAATGGGGCTTATAATTTTTGTATAAAATGATACAGAGGTCATACAGAGTTCATAAGATGGTGTGAAAAGTATTGCAATAGGGAGATGTGAAACTGTTATCTCAACGCTTCCCAAAACATGCTGATAAGACCGCGTGGGAAAGTATGATCTCAGAAAGTGAGAAAGATTAGGAGCAAGGTTTCTCACCATTCACTTCTATGGAGAGGTTTGTGTATAAAAGAGGGGAGATTTTGCCTTAGTTTTGGAGTCCTCCCCAACGCTTCTCTCAGACGGCAGGGCGCTGTGCAGATTAACCCAGAATCTGTCTGATGTCTGTATTTGTATCAACTTGAAGACTTGTCTTTGGGTAAGAAATAAAATGTAACTATCTATCTAAACCTATCTCTGTCTCTATTTGTATTGATTCCATCTTCTCATTACCTAACATTTAGCCTACAAGGTGGATCACATACAAGTGACACTCAGTTTTGGATAGAAAGCAGTAGTTATGGGAATTAGTTTTCAATTACGGCTCCTAATGCCACCCCCTTGTGATTGGGTGACAATGGAGGTTAGAGAAACTATACAGAACCTATTATATGAAATAAGTACCTTTAGTCCCCCGTGTGACGGAGTCAGAAAGAGGTCTATAAGAGGGGGAATTTAAACACCCTCTATACCAGACTTGAGGATTGCCAACTAGGACATTGCATCTCAAGTTAACGCAGTCAACCACCATAATAGAGAGGTGGAGGACATTTTTTTTAAAGTGGCACATCCTGTGCAAGGAGACACACACAAAAAAAGCAGGTTGCCAATATGCAGCTACCAGCAGAACAGTACCAGGCATTGCGTGACCTAGAAATGAGGCTGTTGAGGAAGTGGCGATTGCTAGAGTGAGAGGCCATGACAGCTCTTAGCCTGAGGAGTCCAGTAAGTACTCAGAAAGTCTTATTCTCTGTGACTAGCTACTGCATACATGTCACTGTCCACTCTATCACAGCTGTGTTTGTACAGATATAATGGTGAACCCTTGATATGGATGTATGTTTGGACAGTTCATTTGTACTCAGAGTGCTGTGTGGCAGACATGCAGAACATCCCTGGCTAGTTGGAAACTGTCAGATTTAGTTAAATTGAAAAAGGATGTTGTCAGAAATGAGTTGCATTATGCAACCATTTTGGAATAATGTAGGGCTCAAATGTTTACTGACTATCAAAGTTCCCTCTAAGGTGAACCCTTCAACTGCATTGCTGCCATTGGGGGGTGGTGCTTCAATGCTGTTTTCGCAATTGTTAGGGAAAGGCAGGTCCTCTAGAATCCTACAGAATTTGCCTGTCCCTCACTATTGAAAATATGATAGAGAAACAGCGCCTCCTTCCCCCCCTCCCCCCATTCCGCTTGTAGGTGAAGGATTCCTCCTCAGCTTAGAGGGAACATTGCATGACTACCAACATTTTTTAGATAAATAGTGTGCTATTATAAATAAATGTGCATTAGATGTTATGATTTTCCTGGTGTAAACTTCTAAAAATAGGACAGACAAAACTAAAATTGAAATAATTTTTTTAAAAATAGCATCGGAATAGAGGATAGAGAGTTTGGTGTTATAATGGAAGATATTGATGAATGGATAGATAATTTTAGAAAGGATATTAAAAAGAGAAAAACAGATTTTATTTATTTATTTTTATTTTAGTTACATTTGTACCCCGCGCTTTCCCACTGGGATGAGATTAAGGGCCCTGTTTACTAAGCCGCGCTTACAGTTACATTAGCGTTTAGCGCGCGCTAATGCTAGAGACACCTATAGGAATATATGGGTGTCTTTATTGTTTAACATTCGCTAATTTTAGTGTGCACTAAAAACACTAGCGCACCTTAGTAAACAGGGCCCTTAGAGGATTATTAAAAAAGTAATATATACCTGTAGTCAAAAGCCAAAACTAGGGCTAGAACTAGAACATCTCAATCAATAGATAGACCAGCCTTTACAAAGGGAGACACAGATGTTAGACAGAAAGAAATCAAGGGACAGTGAGACAGAAGAAGTAGAAAGTGTATTTGTAGTGAATCTAATAATCTTTTTATCTCACCACTCTCCATACCGCTTGCCACCCCCACAACAGGGCCCTTGAAGGATTTTTTTTTTAAGAGAATATGGAAAAAACATTCACAAGAAAGGAGAGGAATAAGAGGAAGTTATTGAGGAATTCAGATGGAGGGGGAGAGGAGAGGATATCTGTAAAGACCAAAATGGAAATAAACGTACCTATTTTTAATTGCTCAGACTTCACTACATCAGTGACAAAAGTTTTAGAAAAGGGGTTATTCTTCAAAAAGTATAATGTTGACATTTGATTTTAGTAGGAAATTGCAAGTAATGCAACTTTTTGCCAACAATACAACAAAACATTCAGATCTTTCTAGCATCAGGAGCAATTTGAAATGGGTTCCCCCCAGGGGCGTAGCCACCCACTTTCCCTCCAGGCCCACCCATCCAAATTCTTCATCGCTGTCACTGCCTTTTCTCCCGTGGCTCCGGGGAATGGCCGCCCGGGAGGCAGCGATCAGCGTTGCCTGTCAGTGCCTGCCCTGAAATTCTGCTTCTCTTCTCCCCAGGCTTCACCCCGCTCTTTTCTTCACTCGTCGCGCAGCTCTGCGCTGCTATTTAAACAGGCAGCTCCGCTCCTCTCTGCCATTTCCATCCGGCCCTCTGATGCACTTCCTGTTTAGTAGGGCCGGATGGACGCGGCAGAGAGGAGCGGAGCTGCCTGTTTGAATAGCAGCGCAGCGCTGCGTGACGAGCGAAGAAAAGAGCGGGGTGAAGCCTGGGGAGAAGAGAAGCACAATTTCAGAGCAGGCACTGACAGGCAACGCTGATCGCTGCCTCCCGAGCGGCCGTTCCCCGGAGCCACGGGAGAAAAGGCAGCAACAGCGATGAAGGATTTGGATGGGCGGGCCTGGAAGAGTAAGTGCTGGATTTGTGGTTGGTTGGTTGGGGGGGGTAGAGGAAAGGGGAGGGATACTTTTGCCAGAGTAAAACTTGTAGGAGGAAGGGGATTAGAGGAAACTGGGAAGGAAGAGAGCTGCTGGAGGTGGGAGGAAAAGGAGGAGGGGATCAGGATAGAAGGGAGAGAGCTGCTGGACGTGGGAGGAAAGGGCTGGAGAGCTTCTGGACAAGGGAGGGAAGGGAGAGAGCTGCTGGACATGGGAGGAAGAGGAGGAGGGGACTGAATGGAAGGGAGAGAGCTGCTGGACATGGGAGGGAGAGGAGGAAGGGGCTGGAGAGCTGCTGGACAAGGGAGGAAGGGACTGAAGGGAAGGGAGAGAGCTGCTGGACATGGGAGGAAGAGAAGGAGGGGACGATGGAAGGGAGAGAGCTGCTGAAGGAAGAGGAGGAGGGGACTGAATGGAAGGGAACGAGCTGCTGGACATGGGAGGGAGAGGAGGAAGGGGCTGGAGAGCTGCTGGACAAGCTAGGAAGAGGAAGAAGGGACTGGAGGAAAGGGGGAGAGCTCCTGGACATGGGAGGAAGAGGAGGAGGGGACTGGATGGAAGGGAGAGAGCTGCTGGACATGGGAGGGAGAGGAGGAAGGGGTTGGAGAGCTGCTGGACAAGGGAGGAAGGGACTGGAGGGAAGGGAAAGAGCTGCTGGACATGGGAGGAAGAGAAGGAGGGGACGATGGAAGGGAGAGAGCTGCTGAAGGAAGAGGAGGAGGGGACTGAATGGAAGGGAACGAGCTGCTGGACATGGGAGGGAGAGGAGGAAGGGGCTGGAGAGCTGCTGGACAAGCTAGGAAGAGGAAGAAGGGACTGGAGGAAAGGGGGAGAGCTCCTGGACATGGGAGGAAGAGGAGGAGGGGACTGGATGGAAGGGAGAGAGCTGCTGGACATGGGAGGGAGAGGAGGAAGGGGTTGGAGAGCTGCTGGACAAGGGAGGAAGGGACTGGAGGGAAGGGAAAGAGCTGCTGGACATGGGAGGAAGAGAAGGAGGGGACGATGGAAGGGAGAGAGCTGCTGAAGGAAGAGGAGGAGGGGATCTGGGTGGAAGGGAGAGAGCTGTTGGATGTGGATGGAAGGGAGAGTGCTGCTGGACGTGGGAGGAGAACTGGAAGGAAGGGAGAGAACTGTTGGTACAGCACAAGGAGGGAGGGAAGGGAAACAGAGATACCAGACCAAGGAGATGAAGGAAAAGGGAATAGTAAACCTACAGCTTGAGGGAGGGAGGCAGGAAATCATGCAACCAAACCAGATGCTGGAAAGAGGAGGGAGTGAGAGGGAGAGAAGCTGGATGGGGTAGGGTCAGAGAGGGTAGAGATATATTGGCACTGGGGACAAAGAGAGGGGAGAAGATGGACAGAGTAATATAGGGACACAGAGAAAAGGAGATACTAAACATGGAGGAAGATAGAGGTACAGAGATGGAAGAAGATGGATAGTGGACATGGAGAGAGAGTAGAAATATCAAATGGACATGAGACCTTGGTGAGTGAGTTAAGAGAAGACAGAAGGATGTAGAAACCAGAGACTGGGACCAACATGACTTGAAAAATAAAATGAGCATACAACAAAAGGTAGAGAAAATAATTTTATTTTTCTATTTTGTGACTAGAATATGTCAGATTTGAAATGTACATCCTGCCAGAGCTGGTGTTAGATATGACTGGGGCCCAAGGCAGATATTTAGGAGGGGACCCCTAAATATCTGCTTTGGGGCCCCAGTAATACTAACAGGTTGCACCTTCTTCAGCTTCCAGCTGGCCTGGGGTTCTCTTTGGCTAGGGGGCCAAATGCAGTTGCCCTAGTTGTATCTCCCCTAACGCTGTCTCTTGCATGTGGTATCATATTTTGCACAGTAAAGGAGAAAATGCATCTCTTTGTGTTTCTCTGTGCTAAATGCAAGGTCTGGCCTCTTGGGATTTTGATTTAATTTGCTTATGGTTTGTGGTCACTTATTCTGTATTTGGCATTTGTGTTCTGTGTGTGTGACCAAAGTATTCTGTTAGCACCAATTTTCTATGTAGTATTCTATAGTACTTTGGCTTTGTATAAAAGGATGCCGCCACTTTTGTAGAGAAGGCCAGACGAATTTCATATTTAATATAAACAGTTTACTCATTTGTTTAGTGTACAAGCTGATTACCATCAATAGGGGTAGTCAGGAAGCATTTCTATACTCAAAGCATATCTACACACAAGCAATTTACAGCAAGCTTAAGGCAAATCAAAATGCTATACACAGACAAAGAAAAATTCAAAAATGCTTGCTACCTCTTTGTTCCAATCTGATTTTATATCGTTCTTCTTTGAGCCTTCCACTCCGCATTTTTCATACTTTTAATCTTTCATGCTTTTATTCAACATCCTCCCTTTTGAGGCCTGGTATTCCAGGACTCAAACATCTGTTTTAGCTCCAGTCTGTATCCTTACCTCCCTTCTAAATTTCCTCCCCCCTTTGTTTGTGGCATTCAGTTTCTGCACGCTTTTTCAATATTTTTGGCTGACATATTAAAGTTTTATTTATTCTTGATTTCAGTTATCATTGTTATTTTAAAAGCATCCTGGCACATCTTTGCAAACATGCTAATACACATGTTACACAGCATTAAACAGATTCAATTGTACTAGGGTACAAAATTTATATCTCTTGAGGTATATAATTTATAGGACAGTGAGCTTCATCAAAGGGAAGTACACTGTCATTCATTCTTACTTTTCATTAGCTGATGTGGCATTAAAAATTACACAAAGTAAAAGCATAACATTCATTAAATCAGTTGTTACAACATTCTGCGTGTAAGTGCACTTTATCGGGGGTATGTGTTCAGTTGTCATACTATTAATCAGACACCAACATGATGTCTGTGGGTACTTGTCCATAAGCAAGGCTTGCTTATAAATAGTCTCATTTGTCCAATGAAGGTTTTCATCATCTCTTACACAGGTATTATTGGGATCACAGTCATGGTGCCCACTCAATTTTATCATTGTAGTCCCATACATCATAGCTGGCAAGGACAAGGATGTGGGCACATATGATACAATCAGTCAAATTCAACATTTTGGCCACTGTAACAAGTCTATTCTCATATGTGTTCATTGTCCATTAACAAACACCAACAGTCCAATACCATCATGTTTAGGGACATGATGTTTGTTTATTCTTTGTCCATTTCAATGTTATTAATTCGTCGAATATCTGCTAAATGTATCCAAGAAGTATGACCTTCCAGACGGGCAGCGGTCTGAGTAAGGGCCGTGATAGCAAAAGGTCCTACATACACAGGATCCTTCCATGTTTTATGTGTAAAGTTCTTTCGCAGTACTAGATCACCTACTTTAAAAGCACAAACATCATTAGTAGTCCCTGCCTGTGATGCTACATTTGTTCGGATCATATCACTTGTCAGGTTCAACATAGGTTGTAGCTTTTGCCAGTACTGAGCTGTGCTATCAGTACTTGCTGTCTGCATCGGGAAGAAATGACGTCCTGTCTGAATTTGGAATGGGGTCAATTTAGTACGCCCATTAGGTTGGGCCCTTATAACCATCAAAGCTAATGGTAACAAATCAAGCCAGGTATATGGTTTACCTGCTGTTTCCTTGTTTAAAGCCTTCAGTAATACTCTCAATTTAGTTTTTAAAATACCATTGTAGCGCTCCACCAAACCATTGGAGGTGGGGCGATACACTGATACTTTTCTGTGTGTTAAACCCATAATCGTTTCCATTTCTTTCAAAACACTGTTATTAAAATGTGTCCCGTTATCAGAAATTATTCTAGACGGACACCCATGTCTTGGCATAATATGAGTTACCAGGCATTGTACCACCTCATGTGCTGTCTCCCTTTTACATGGAAATGCTTCTATCCACCTTGAAAAAGCATCCACCCAAACTAACAAATATCTTTTTCCCTGCACTGGAACAATCATATCAGTGAAATCGATATACCATTCTTTTGCTGGGCCTTCTGGTATTGGAAGTGTCCCAGGTGATATTTTAGGACCTCGTTTAGGTATGTTAATATTGCATACCATGCAATTTTGCACAACCTGTTGAATCAGGTTATCAATTTTTAAAGTCCAAAATCTTTGCTCAAATTGTTGCCTCATTGTTTCCTTATTCCAATGCATGGTTGCATGCCACTCAGCCAATACCTTAATCGCCTGGCTCATTGGCATACAAGGTAATCCTTCTTCTGCATTAAACCATTCACTTCCCAATTTCATACATCCTCTCTTCAACCATTTTTCACTTTCCTGTCCCTCTGGCTGCCACATTTCAATCTTATCTACATTCGTAAGTGGCCCTTCCTGTGTCTGTCTAGTATTATACAAAATCTTTTCACTTTGCTTAACCACCTCCGTTGCTGCTGCATCAGCCATTGCATTACCTAGTGCTTCAAAGGTTGGCCTTTCAGTGTGGGCCGGGGTCCACACAACTGCAGTTTTTCTACCTTCACGTTCCCTTTTTGCCAAAATTTCAAACAGCAATTTCCAATATGTGTAATGTTGTAAATTTTTACCTGCACTGGTTATCATTCCCCTACGCTGCCATTTTAATATATGATACTGTAGTGAACTTGCAACGTAACCACTATCAGTATATATAGTGACATTTTGAGTCATATCAGTGTGTTGTAAGGCCGTAATAACGGCTAAAAGTTCAGCATGCTGTGCAGTATGGTCAGGAGGGGTTTTATATTGTACTTGCATTATCTTTCTTAGATTCTCATCTACCTGCACGCAGGCAAAGCCTGCAACAGTCCTTTCACAAGCTCCATCTGTATGCCTCATTCTGTACTATAAATGACGTCAAATCCCTAGACTCTGGATGAAGAGGTATTGAAAAGAATGCATTAGACAAGTCAATAACAGTGTTATATGCATATATATTCTGGGTATGCAAAAGAGTAGCAGGATTTGCACAAATCGGAAATTGATTTCTTGTAATCTCATTTAGCTCTCTTAAATCATGTACTATCCTTACATTGTTTTCCCCTTTCGGGACAGGAAACAATGGGGTATTATACGGGGATACTGAAGGTTCAATAATACCACATTTCAATAATTTACCAATGTGTTCCAGGGTTTTGGATACTAATTTAGGTCGTATGGGGTAAGGGTCTTGCTTCGGCCCCTTTGCCCCTTCTATTAATTCTATCTTATGGGGTTTTGCATTTATGGCTAGTCCATATGGTGAATCACTTGTACTCCAAATATGTTGTGGTAATTCTTCCATAACCCTTACTTTATTTTCATTATTCAACTGCTGGACCATGGTGAGCAAACTTGGTATTTCTTTATTTCCAAAATCTAAACACAATCCTAATTGAGACAATAAGTCTCTACCACACAAATTTACTGGGCAATCAGGTGCCACTAAAAAGGGTACCACAGCCTCCCTTGAACCGTGCGGTTGGCATTCCAAGCGCACCAGAGTGGGTTCTGTTAGCTTTTTTCTTTGTTCTATCCCCGTAAATCCCACTGTTGTTCTATACTGATTTGAAAGTTTAACTCCCTGTGGTTTTGCACACAACACAGAGGTACTCGCCCCTGTATCTATCAAAAATCTCACAGGAGTTCCAGATTTGCCAATTGTCAATGTAATAAAGGGTTCCCTTGTGTCTAATCTGAAAATCATTCCCTCTTCCTGACACTGGTCTGCTTCCAGTCAATAGCATTGGTCTGGAGTATTCTGCCAAGTTGGAAAAGCATTTACAGTACCCTGTCTCTGTACTGCAGCTCCTGGTCCCTGTGATTGCGTCGCCGGCTGCTGTATTGCAGTCTGCGGGGCACTCGCAGGTATCCCTACTACTTGTGGCATTAATCCTTGCTGCGTCTGCATTTGTACTTGGGGCATTCCTGCATTCTGATAACATTCTGAAGCATAGTAACCATATTGCTGACAAATCATATTGTTCAGATGTTATTAAAGATTTTAAATCACCTCTTTCCCTATTAGCCCTACACACAAAACTAAGGACTGTGACTAATTCAAGCCAGATGATCTCTTAACACTGCAGGAATCTCACTTAAAAAAGAGTCAAACAAAGTTAAATTGCAAAGACATTCCACATAGAGAACTAGAAACAGAATAACACATATTTTAAAATAAACAGAGATCACCTTATAAGACAAAATCAAACTTATTTAAATCTAATCTAAAACAATCTTTTAAAAGGAACAAAAAAAATTTCAGTTCTTTCAGACCTTTCTAACCGTTAGCTTAGCAACAGCCAGACACCGAGAAATCAAAAACAGATGACATTCCTCAACCTTCAGGCTGAACCAAAGGCTGATTTTCCTGTTCTCGCTGTATTTTTTCTACATCTGCATGAAGAAGATCTGCTGCTACAGAAAATAAATTCCAAATTGTAAGATGTTGTTCTAAACTTTTCTTCTGCTTATTTTTATTTTCTTGTAAGTATCTCAGGAGAGATAATAATTTTGGACGATCAAACGACCCATCCTGAGACCAGCTCAAAACAGAATCTTTTGCATCATATTTGATCCATTTCTCATGTATTTTTTCAATCAGTTTTTTTTCTAATGGGAATAATTCTATGACATGCTGCAAAGGGGAGCATTTTTTTGAACTATCTAAATCTAAATACATAGCATATACAGGAGGCTTTTCTTTCTTATCTGCCCCTTTCCCTTTCATTTTATTCTGACTATTACAATTTCTCCTATAGAGCCACAACCTACAAAAATATACTAATGCACTTAAACAAAGAAAATATACAAAAAAGAAAACTACAAAGCTAAACAAATACCACTAATACGTCCACAATGTAAGCTTACTCACGCGTCTTCTTATTTCTCTTTTTAGCAAGCCCAGGAGTCGTCACCTGTATGTCCACTTCAATAGTTTGATCACTCCCAAATCCGTGGTACATAGTAATCAGGCGTAAACAACGCTTGCTCTCTCTCAAAATCCTGTAAAAAACTTCATTAACAACAAACACTTAATTTATCCTTCGTCTCGCCTTCTCTTTTCCGTGTGCGGCCTACTCCTGGCTGGCTCGCCACTTTTGTATAAAAGGATGCCGCCACTTTTGTAGAGAAGGCCAGACGAATTTCATATTTAATATAAACAGTTTACTCATTTGTTTAGTGTACAAGCTGATTACCATCAATAGGGGTAGTCAGGAAGCATTTCTATACTCAAAGCATATCTACACACAAGCAATTTACAGCAAGCTTAAGGCAAATCAAAATGCTATACACAGACAAAGAAAAATTCAAAAATGCTTGCTACCTCTTTGTTCCAATCTGATTTTATATCGTTCTTCTTTGGCATCTGACCAATTCTCTCATACAACATTCCTGTGCAAGTCTCTGAATACCACAAACTGTTAATCATGTGCAGAACATCTGCTTTCTATTACCCCCCTACCTTTTAGCCCACAGACTTTCTGGAGCCTGCCTTTGGCTGATGTGGGCCTCATGTCTCAGGAGGGTTAGTGTTAAAACAGCTTGTTGTAATCATGGAGCCTTCCACTCCGCATTTTTCATACTTTTAATCTTTCATGCTTTTATTCAACAGCTTGTTCAGTTTTCTTGATGTATTGATATTTTAGGGCCCCACTGTAATATTTAGGGCATATTTGGGGGAAGCATATGTGTGTTGGCGGACTGTGACTCAGTGAAGGATGAAGCGCGCACCCTCTTTTATTTCCCCTAGCTCTCAATGTGTCCTGCAGCCACTGAGGCCAGCACTGCTACTCCCATTGAAGTTATTGGGAGTGGGGTAGGTGTGCTGTAGGAGTAGGGACATGGGCAGGGCATATCAGGTGGCAAGTGTTTCTCTAGTGCCCATCCATCCAACTTGTTGGCCAACCCAAAAATTGCCTTCTGGCTATGCCACTGGTTCCCCCTGGCCCAGTGGATACTGTGATTAATACCTTCAACTAAAGCATCTTATGAGATACCACTGGAATTGAAAAAAAGAAAACATATGTATTATAAACTAAGAAAGGAAGAAAATAGTGCTATTTGTTCCCTATCCCAGAACCAAAGCATTGTAATAAAACAAGCAAATAAAGGAGATGGTGTGATTATTCAGAGTAGGAGACAGGTCAGTGATACAGATTTTTACTTACAATAAAAGGAAGATTCAATAGAAAAACTTGTGAACATAGATTTTGTGGCAGGTTTTTTAATGGCAAAAGAAAGGGACTTCGTAAAAACACCCACTGTATCTACAGTATATGTGGAGGGGCATTTTTTATTTGATGTGTAAGTTGGACTTTGGATATTTTGCGCTAAATGTTCCAAATCCGAATAGGAAATATGGTCATTTTTGAAACAACAAAATGTCTCCTCTTTTTTTTTTAAATGGCCACATGTAACGTTTTTGTGCTCTGTGCATTTATCTTTTTGGCCTATTTTTGAAAAAAAAATGTACAAGTGGAAAACAGAGAAAATCAAGCCATCGGCGTGTAGGTGGAGCCAGCATTCTTAGTAAACTGAGTCACACAGACATCCCAGGAGAGCAGACATCCTAGGGGGCACTGCAGATGTTAAAACCAGTTCTATTTGAGCAGCAAGCAGGTCCTTGGAGTAGCAGAGTTTAATTACACATTGAGTGAAGAAAAATGTTTATCCTATTTGTATTAAATTTACTACTTTCTAGCTTCATCGCAAGTCCCTTAGTCCTAGTATTTTTGGAAAGAGTAAACAAATGATTCACGTCTACCCATTCCACTTCACTCATTATTTTATAGACCTCTATCATATCTCCCCTCAACCATCTTTTCTCCAAGCCAAAGAGCCCTAGCCGTTCAGCCTTTCCTCATGGGGAAGTCGTCCCATCCCCTTTATCATTTTTGTTGCTCTTCTCTGTACCTTTTCTAATTCCATTATATCGTTTTTGAGATGTGATGACCAGAATTGAACACAGTATTCGAGGTGCAGTCACACCATGGAGTGATACAAATGCATTATAACATCCTCATTTTTGTTTTCCATTCCTTTTCTAATAATACCTAACATTCTATTTACTTTCTTTGTCGCCGCAGCACACTGAGCAGAAGGTTTCAACGTATCATCAATGACAATGCCTAGATCCCTTTCTTGGTCGGTAACTCGTAATGAGGAACCTTGCATTACATAACTATAATTTGGGTTCCTCTTTCCCACAAGCATCACTTTGCACTTTATTCATTTATTTCATTTGTACCCCGCGCTTTTCCACACATGGCAGGCTCAATGCGGCTTACATAGTAACAATATGAAGAATTACAAAGTCGTAAAAAGAATATACAGTTTGTAGTAAATGCAATATTAATGGATAAGTAAATTAAACATAGGAGGAATTGAGTGCAGAAGGAAATGAGCGTTGGAAGGTAGGCGTAGGAAGATGGAGAGGAATGGATATGGGATAGCAATAAGGATAATGGGAAACATGGTCAATCTATATCAATCAATAATAATCATGTGGGCAGGCTTTAGATTAGGTTGAATCGTTAGGGTAGGCTATCTTGAAGAGATGGGTCTTCAGTGCTTTCCTGAAGGGCAAAAGGCCGTTGATTGTTCGGATGGATCTAGGTAGAGCATTCCAAAGCTGGCTACCTAAAAAGGAAACATTGGAGGCGTAGAAGGATTTGTACTTAATACCTTTGCAGTTGGGGAGGTGTAGATTAAGGTAAGTACGGGAAGACGTCAAACTGTTTCTGGTTGGGAGGTTGATAAGGTGATTCATGTAGGTGGGGGCTTCTCCATGTAATATATATTGCAAATCATTGTGTGGACTTTAAAATTAATTCTTTCTCTGATGGGGAGCCAGTGAAGCTTCTCTCGAAGAGGTGTTGCACTATCGAATCTTGACTTGCCAGAAATAAGTCTGGCTACCATGTTTTGGGAAGTCTGGAGCTTTTTCAATATTAGGGACTTACAACCTAAAAAAACACTGTTGCAGTAATCTGGGTGTGTGAGTACAGTGGATTGTACTAGGTTCCGGAACGTGTCCAAGGGAACATATGATTTCACTCGTTTCAAAATCCACATTATGTTGAACATCTTTTTGTTGATGACTTTAGCATGGTTTTCAAATGATAAATGGCTATCAATCGTTACTCCAAGGATTTTCAAGTTGTCTGATATGGGAAGTTTAACCTCTGGGGTGCTAAGAGTAGTTGGGAGGAGTGGAGGGTGTTGAGATGAGAGGACTAAACACTGTGTTTTCTCTTTATTTAATTTCATCTTAAAAGCATCGGCCCAAGAGGTTAGAGTTGTTTGTAACTACCCTTTGGAGGGCTTGCCCATTCACCCGATACTTGTGAAACCTATACAATGAAAGCCACAGGACAATGTGGCGGTTTGTAAACAGCAGTGCTGACAATTTCTGTGTGCAATAGTTCCTATGTGCCAACGAGGAGCGACGTAATCAGCTGCTGAAAATTGACTAACATAAGGTCACACAGTGGATGTCGTAATGACGGTTTTACAGCATAATACAGCAGTGGACATTATTGAGTGCTATGAACTGTCTGCCTCATCAATGTGATGAAGCAGGATTTTTTTCATGTATAATGGTTTGATATTTAAACTTCTAAAGACATTTTAGATAACTAGTATATAGGGTGAGTGGTGGTTGAAAGGTGATAAATGAGTGGTTTAATGTTCAAAGTTAATAGCTGTATAAGGCATAAGTATTTATAATAAAGAGAAATTTGCATATATAAGTTGGAGTTTAGTGTGGTGTAATGTTGTTTATATACTCCAACTGAATTGGTTTTTCTCCCCCTTTTTTGTAAGATTGTTAGTAATATATTACCGTGACTGGTGGGGAAGGAGCCTCGTTGGAGTAGGAAATTTAAGTGAGTGGTGAGATCCGCGGTGAAACACATTGGAGCGCTTTTCAGAAGGTAGTTGGGACAAGGGTCAAGTTGGCAATAAGACCTGGAGAGTTTGGAGATGATTTTGGAGACTTCTTCATTAGTAAGGAGGGAGAAAGTGGTCCAATATCAGTCAGGGTCCAGTTCATCAAAAAAGGTGTCTACAGTGGAAGTAACTTGGGAGATCGACTTGCGAAGATTAATGATTTTGTCATTGAGATACTTAGCTAATTGGTCAGCAGAAGAACGGTTTGAAGGTGATGAAGTTACTGGATCAGTATTTAGGAGAGTTTTTATAATTTGGAATTGTTTTTTTATATCTGCACCAGACACTGTAATTTTTTGTGTGTAATATTCTCTTTTGGCACGTTTGATGGCGTATTTGTAATTTCTTTGTGATTGCTTCCATGCATTGAAGCTACTGTGATCCTTTGATTTACTCCATGCCTTTTCAAGTTTTCTGGTTTGTGACTTCAATTTTTTCACTTGCTCACATTAAACGTCATTGGCTATTTAGACGCCCAGTCTCCCAGTCTTGTAAGGTCCTCTTGTCATTTTTCACAATCCTCTTTCAATTTAACAACTTTGAATAACTTTGTGTAGTCAGCAAACTTAATTACCTCACTAGTTATTCCCCATCTCTAGATCATATATAAATATGTTAAAAAGCAGCAGTCACAGCACAGACCCCTGGGGAACCCCACTATCTACCCTTCTCCATTGAGAACACTGACCATTTAACCCTACTCTGTTTTCTATCTTTTAACCAGTTTTTAATCCACAATAGGACACTACTTCCTATCCCATGACGCTCCAATTTCCTTTGGAGTCTTTCATGAGGTACTCTGTCAAATGCCTTTTTAAAAAATCCAGATACACAATATCAACCGGCTTGCCTTTATCTACATATTTGTTCACCCCTTCAAAGAAATGTAATTGTAATGTTCTGTATGGAATGCCCATAGACTGAAAAGAGTGAGTTCTCAGTCCTAGTCTCTGAGGACTATGGACAGCCAACAAACCCCTGATGTCTTAACTATACCAACCGCCGTTCCCCGAGGGTTGATCCTCCAGGTTCAGGGAGCCAGCGGGACTTGTCCATCACCAGGGAACAATAGTCCAAAAACAGACGTACCAGATCAGGCAGATCACCACAAGCCAGTAAGAAGCCGGAAAGAGGAAGCTCCGATCACAGCAAACGAGTACTCTGGTACAGCAGGAAGGCTCCAATCTTAAGCAAGCAGGAACTCCGGTCACAGAAGGGAAGATCTGGTCACAGAATGCAGGAACTCTGGTCACTGCAAAGAAGCTCCAGTCACAGAACGCAGGAATTCTGGTCATAGCAAAGAAACTCCATGTCAGCAAACAGAGAAGCACAATCCACACAAATATGGAGAGTTGCCGAAGCATCAAGTACACTGAGTGGCCGGTAATTAAAGAGAGACACTGTGGGAATGTAGATGATGTCGGCAAGCATGAAGAAGGCCCCTTCTCACACCCCGTAGATGCCGCAGGAACCATGCCACACCGCATCACAGGGAACGAGGATGCAATACCTCCATTTACCGCCAGGCACACCGCCAAGGTACTCCCCAAAGCACTACCAGGTGAAGGATGCGACAGTAATTGATGATTGATGAGGCAAGATTGATGATTGACAGATTGATGAGGCAAGATTTCCCTTCACTAAATCCATGCTGGTTTTGTCTCATTAATCCATGCTTTTAAATATGCTCTGTAATTTTGTTCTTTATAATAGTCTCTACCATTTTGCCCGACACCGACATCAGACTCACCGGTCTATAATTTCCCAGATCACCTCTGGAACCTTTATAAAAAATTGGCGTTACATTGGCCACCCTCTAGGTACCATGCTTGATTTTAAAGATAAATTACATATTACTAACAATAGTTCTGCAAGTTCATTTTTCGATTCTGTCAGTACTCTGGGATGAACACCATCCAGTCCAGATGATTGCTACTCTTCAATTTGTTAAATTGCGCCATTACATATTCCTGGTTTATAGAGATTTCATTCAGTTTCTCTGACTCGTCAGCTTTGAATACCTTTTCTGGCACCGGTATCTCTGCCAAATTTTTCTCGGTGAAGACTGAAGCAAAGAATTAATTTAATCTCTCCGCTATGGCTTTGTCTTCCTTGAGTGCCCATTTTACCCCTCAGTCATCTATTGATCCAACTGATTCTTTTGCCAGCTTCTTGCTTTTAATACACCTAAAAAAGTTTTTACTATGAGTTTTTGCCTCCAACGCAATCTCTTTTTCAAAGTCCCTCTTTGCCTCCCTTATCAGCGCTTTGCATTTCCTTATGCTGTTTCTTATTATTTTCAGTCGGATTCTTCTTCCATTTTCTGAAGGATTTTCTTTTAGCTGTAATAGCTTCTTTCACCTCACTTTTGAACCATGTCAGCTGTTGTTTGGTCTTCCTTCCTCCTTTTTTAATACATGGAATATATTTGGTCTGGGCTTCCATGATGGTATTTTTGAACACCATCCATGCCTGATGTAAATTTTTGACCTTCGCAAATGCTCCTATTAGGTTTTTTTTCATCATTCTTCTCATTTTATGATAGTCTCCTTTTTGAAAGTTAAATGTTAACGTATTGGATTTCCTATGTGTACTTACTTACTACTACTACTTACTACTACTTAACATTTCTAAAGCGCTACTAGGGTTACGCAGCACTGTACAATTTAACATAGAAGGACAGTCCCTCAAAGCCAGTATCAAATTTGATCATATTATGATCACTGTTATCAAGCAGCGTCAGCACCATTATTTCCTGCACCAGATCATGTGCTCCACTAAGGACTAGGTCTAGAATTTTTCCTCCTCTTGTTGGCTCCTGTACAAGCTGCTCCATAAAGCAGTCCTTGATTTTGTCAATTAATTTTACCTCTGTTTCATGCCCTGATGTTACATTTACCCAGTCAATATCAGAGAACTGAAATCACCCATTATTATTTTGTTCCCTGGTTTTTTAGCCTCTTTAATTTCTGATAACATTTCTACATCTGTCCATCCTGGCCAGGCGGACAGTAGTACACTCCTATCACTATCCTTTTCACCTTTACACATGGATTTTCAATCCATAGGGATTCCAAGATGTGTTTTGCTTCCTGCAGAATTTTCAATCTATTTGATTCAAGGCCCTCCTTAACATACAATGCTACCCCTCCACCAATTCGATCCACTCTATCACTACAATATATTTTGTACCCTGGTATGACAGTGTCCCACTGGTTATCCTCCTTCCACCAAGTCTCAGAGATGTTTATCATATCAAATTTTCATTTAGTGCAATATATTCTAACTCTTTCATCTTATTTCTTAGGCTTATGGCATTCATATATAGACAGTTCAAACTATGTTTGTTGTTCCTATTTACATCTTGCTCAGCAGTTGATAGTGTTAATTTGCTATCTTTTGTCTGCTTTTTATTTAAAGACAGCTGGTCTACTACGGTCTGTATTGCAACCTCGCTATCGGGATACTCTATCTTCCCTGTTTTGGTGATATCTGTTAGGTTGATCGTGAGCCCTTGGGCATAGGCCCAGGGCAGACCTAGCTTACGCTATACAGTAACAACATTCTACAAAGCCCAGCATACTCAGGGAGACCAGCGAGCACCACCCGAAAAGGAAATAGACCACTCATACGGGCCATAAGGTCGAACTAGAACCCACACATAGAGAGTCCAAGCATACTGGGTGCAAGGCCTAACTGGAACCCAATCACGCACAAGGGATGGGAAAAGAACAAAGAGAAGTCCTGGAAGGGACTGGCACTCGGGCCACACACAGACACCAACGAAAAGTCACCATACCAAACACACAGATACAGACAATAAGCAGAATAAGGGAACTCCTACACAGGATCCAAACAAGAGCTACAGCAAGAATAGGGAAAAAGGGGAAACACACAAAAGACAATGAAAGCAACACAGCTAGCTAAGGAGCAATCCACAAACAGCAGGTAAAAGGTAAGGCAGGCTACAGAGAGAGACTGCTTCTAGTTATAGAGCTCAGACAAGGAGCAGTGCTCACAAGAACCAAGCAAACAGATACAGCAAGTAAAGGGTTAAGCAGACTACAGAGATAGACTGCTACTAGGTACACAGCTCAGATGAGGAGCAGTGCTTACAAGAACCAAGCAACAGATACAGCAAGTAAAGGGTTAAGCAGACTGCAGAGATATACTGCTTCTGGGTGCACAGATCAGATGAGGAGCAGTGTTCAAAAGAACCAAGCAACAGATACAGCAGGTAAAGGGTTAATAGGGAAATCCATACAAAAGAAGTAAGCTCTTACCATAGACACAGCCAGCATACACAGCAGGGAAGGGAAAGGCAAGGCACACAGTGAAGCAACGGACACAGAGAAACTGAACACAGCTGCACAGCAACTAAATAATCAAAGAAGAAGCTGGCTTCAACAGACACTCAGAACAAACACAGACAAAGGGAAAAATGACAACCAACCAACAGAGAAGTCACCCTGTGCCACAAGCACAGACTAAGCGGAAACAAGGTAAGCTCATAGCTGAAGGAGATAACGCTAGAGTGTCCTATGCAGAGGTATGTTTAAATAGTGTCTAGCATCTGATGTCAGCTGCCTCAGACGTCAGCCCAATCCCTGACATGGCCAATCAGGAGCAAGACCCAGTCACTTCCCAGCCTGTCCCAGTAGGATCATAACAATATCTTTGAAAGATACCTTGTTCCAAACCTTGCACTTTTGAACAACTGTTGGCCTTCCTCCAGGTTCTAGTTTAAAAGCTGCTCTATCTCCTTTTTAATTGTCAGTGCCAGCAGCCTGGTCCCACCCTGGTTAAGGTGAAACCCATCATTCTGTAAAAGGCTCCCCCTTCCCCAGAATATTGCCCAGTTCCTTACAAACCTTCTTCTCTGCACCATCACCTCATCATGCATTGAGACTATGGAGCTCTGCCTTTCTTTTGAACCCTGTGCGTGGAATGGGAGCAGTTCTGAAAATGCTACCCTAGTGGTTCTAGATTTGATCTTTCTACCTAAGAGCCTAAATTTGGCTTTCAGAACCTCTCCCACATTTTCCTATGTCATTGGTACCCACATGTACCAAGACAGCCGGCTGCTCCCCAGCACTATTTAAAATCCTACCTATGTGATGCCTGAGGCCCGCCACCTTCGCACCAGGCAGGCAAGTGACCAGGTGATCCTCACATCCACCAGCCACTCAGCTATCTCCATGCCTAACACTACAACAGCCATACTAACCTGGCAGAAGCTCCTGGAGACACATCCACAGTGTGAGAGGATATTGCATCCCCTGGTGGGCTTGTCCTGGCTACAGGATTACTTCCATCTTCAGGGTGATGCTGTCCTTTTAGAAGACCTCCCTCCTCTATGGCAGCACAGGTTTTAAAACAGTTGCAGGGTTTTGTGGATAATAGGCAGATACTGAATACTTTTCAGTATTGTTTCAGACAAAATCATAGCGTAGAATAATTGTTGCTATCCTTGATAGATGAATTATGATTAGGGATAGATGACAATAGGTCATTTTGCCTTGTAACTTTAGACATCACTTCGACTTTTGATATTGTCAATCGCAGTTTCCTTTTACAAAAATTTGGTTTAATTCATATTCGTATAATAAATCATTTCTTGTAAAAGTTGTTGAACATGTTTCAGGAAGATACTGGGCAAACCGTGGTGTACAGCGGATCCGCATTGTCAGCACTTCTTTTTAATGTTTATGTGGCATAATTAGACTTTTTCAGAATTTAGGATTAGCATATAGAATGTATGCTGATGATATCCAGTTTTTTTCCCATAACTAATAATGCAGATGATTTTTCAAAAATGTTAACTACATATTTAGATGCAATTACTGATTGGATGGAACACCACAAATTGTCTCTGAATTTTACTAAAACAGAAATAATGTATGTAAGTCGAAGTATTGACTTTTCCCTTCCCCCATCACTTAAAATATCGAGGCACAGAAATGAAAATTAAAATAACTCTTCAAAATTTAGGAGTAATTCTGGATTCCGATTTATCCTTTCAGAATGAAGTATATTATGTTATTTTGATATGTTTTCATCAACTTCATACTCTCAGTAAATTGAAAGTTGTGATTTTCGAACAGTCATGCAGAGCCTTTTAATATCTAGGTTGGATTATTGCAATTCTTTATACCTTGGAATGTCAACAGCTAGGGTACAGACTCTTTGCAAGTTATTCAAAATGCAGTAGTACGTTTACTAACTGGACGGAAAAAGTCAGAACATGTTGTGCCGATCTTAAAAAGTCTTTATTGGTTACCTATAAAATTTTGGATATTCTTTAAAATGATGGTATTAGTCCATCAGTGAGTATATGGTATAATGCCTCAATATTTTAATGATAATTTGACCACGTGTTGACTAAATCAAGCTCTTCATTCAGAAATGGTGAAGCAATTATATGTTACAACCTGCTATTTCTCTGACACACAAAACAATCCTTCTCTATTGCAGGTGCAGAATTGTGGAATAATTTACCCAGTTACTTAAGAGTATGCCCTAGCAAGCAACAATGTAAGAAACTTTTAAAAACTTAACTGTGTTTATGGAGATTTAGTCCTTGGACTGTCCTACAGCCCTTCTAGCAGTATAAAATATTGGGGAGGGGGGGGGTTGGATTATAATCTGGTGTTTTTTGCTACTGTACTGTTTTGTGATTTTTTTTATGAATATTTTTATGTAACCCACTTTGAGATTAATGTGGGCTATAAATGTGATAAATAAATGCTAGCACAGAGCCATTATTTTTAGTTCAATAATTTTTATTAATTATATGAAAATATTGAAATATGAGAACACGATGAAAGTGAGGATAAAAGCTACATCATACAAAACATATTGCTACATTTGCAGGCTCATTTTTGAAAGAGAAGGGCATCCAAAAAGTGACACACAAGGCACATGGGTGTCCCTGTGAAAGAAGATCGTCCAAATCCAATAATCGAAACAGGGCCATAAGGACATCCTCAGCGCAAGGACGCACATCTAAGGATGTCCCCACAGGAGACGTGTTATGGGCGGTGTTGTGAGATGGGTGCCTCCGACATATAACGGCTAGCGAAATGGTTTCGCATGGGCGGGAACATGGGCGTCCTTAGTTAGACCTGAAATAAAAGCAACCAGGGTAAGGGGGAAGTTATCTTTAGACCCATTAGCGATTTTGTGGAGTTGTAGTGTGGTGAGATTGTTGTTGGGAGAGAAAGCTGAATCATTGTTTAGAGAGAAAGCTGAGAGTTTGTTGAGTACCTGTTACCTTTGTCCCCTAGTCGGAACGTTTTCACCCTCACGCGCCTCTTTTGTGTTTTACCTTTTCAGCTTTCCCTACCCCTTCTAGCCCCAAAACCCAGACACCACTACTCCTTCCTCTATCTCCCCCATCCCTCTCCATTCACTGTCCCCAAGTTCATATTTCATCCCTTACCTGTTTGTAGTCTCTGTCCTTTGTACTGCTGCAGCGTGTTTGTGAAGGCTGTCGTTTGCTGCTTGGAAAGTGAGTGGCTAGAGGGTGTGGTAGGAGAGTTTGTAGTGGGTCAGAGAGTGCTTGCAGTGTGGCTCTGCTGTGTGTGACCACATTGTTTGTCGGTGGTGGGAGAGTGAGTGGCAGCTTCTGTTTGTTGCTGCTGTGTTTCACCAAGTTGGTAGAGAGAGGTGAGCACTGGTGGCACTGCATTGCACTTGTAGTGTGGGGAAACGGAGGCACTAAATGCACAGGTGGCTTACATGTTGGAGGAAGAGGGGAGGCACCACAGGAGATATGCATGCCCCAGAGTTTTCAGGCCCTGTACCAGTTTCCTAGACCTCACTGACCTGCAGTGTCTCAATAGGTACCGGTTTGATAGGGCTGCCATTCAGCACCTTTGTGACCAGCTCCAAACCCTCCTACAGCCCAGAACCCGTAAGAACAACCCCATCCCTGTGTACCTAAAGATCACTGCTTCTCTGGCCACTGGGAGTTTCCAGTCTGTCCTATCTGTGAACACGGGTCTCACCCAGGCTTCAATTTCTAACTGCCTCACCCAGTTCCTTGATGCCTTCCTTACCCACACCTTTGAGTACATCACCTTCCCTACCACCCCCCAGGCCCTGCAGAACAACATGGCTGACTTCTACACCGTAGCTCACTTCCCCTTGGTCATAGGTGCCATTGACTACACACATGTCGCACTCAGATCCCCTCCCCCCCCCCCAGCACCAGACGCCACTTACAGGAACAGGAAAGTATTCCACTCAATATGCAAGTTGTGTGTGACGCCTAGGGGGAGATTCTAGACGTGTGTGCCTGATACCCAGGTTCCACCCATGACACCTATATATTCCAGCACTCAGGAATCTTCTGCAGGTTTGACCGAGGGGAGATCACCGGCAGATGGCTCCTAGATAAGTGCATACAATATATAGTTCTTAGATACCCAGCTAAAACTCCAATAAACCAGTTCTTCAGTCAGAAAGTTTCACATATATATTCTTCAAATCCACACCTTTCACTTTTACATTTACTTTCTTTAACTTTTTATATAGTGACCTCAGCGGTGCTCATCGCCAACAATAATTTTTGGCAATGTAAACAGCAACCACCCTCTTCATCTGTTCATTTAATTGTATATCTCCATTTTTTTCTAAGAAAAGTTTTTTATATATATATTAATTAACTTATCTTTCAGATCTTTTTTCGATTGTACCCAGGGGTTCTACTGTCCGACATGCATGTTTGGCTCAATAGCCAGCTGTCTCAAGGACATTCCCCTGTAACAGAAAAAAACAACATCAGTGCATCTATCATCATTACCCAAAATCCCAGTATTTCCCAGGACTCAAGCAAAGATAAATTGAAAATTATATATCTAGATCTTACCCCTGACTCTTTTAGCGCCAGCTCTGCTATAATTCTTTGGGACCAACCCCCTGCAAAGATGGCGGTGGCGTTTTAACATTCATTTAAATATCATCTGTTTAATGACATAATGGTCCTCCCCCTTGGCTCCTATTGGGTCTAAAATTAGCCATGTCATATCAGCGACGCCCATTCTAGCTCAGCATTCAAGCGTTCTGGGGCCACCATCTGCAAAGTGTAAATATACCATTGTTCCCTGAAATTAAGTAGCTTACTAACGGAACCACCTTTCTTGCTCCTATATATTCAGTAATCCTCAATCTAATATCCTCAACATTATGATGACTCTGCAGCCAATGTTCCACAAAAGGTGCCTGAATATTTTGTGTAGTTATTCTAGATTTATGCTCTGTAAGGCGTACCTTAATAAGTCGTGCACTCCTCCCAATATATATCAAGTCACAGGGACATATTATAGCATATACTACATTACTGCTGTCGCAAGTTGTCAAATTTGTATTCCTTGGAGTTCGCCCTCTCCCTGGGACTGACCAGACATGTCCTGTGATTGCCAATCTACACCATTGACAATGTCCGCATGTCAACTGTCTCCCTTGCATTTTATCTTGAGGTATTTGAGCATCAAAAATTTTTTTTGAACCTAAACATTCTCCCAATGTCTTACCCCTCATATAAGATATTAATGGAAACTCTGAAAAACAGAGGTATAGTTGGAGTATATGCCAGTGAGTTTTTATGATCTGCACTACTCTCTGACTTATTTCAGTAAAAGGGAGAATGCATGTCAGGCAATCTATTCTTCTCATACACTTTCTTTCAACAGCAGTGATCGTTGAGCATATCTAGCTCGTAATATGCTTTCTTGATGGCCGATCTCGGATAGCCTCTAGACATAAATCTCTGTTTTAATTCTTTTGATTGATTCTTGAATTCACATAAAGAAGAACAGACCCGTCTCACTCTCATGAATTGACTTACTGGAAGATTATACTTAAGAGGATAGGGATGAAAGCTGCCAAATTGTAAAAGAGTATTTTTACTCACAGGTTTCCGATATAGAGATGTGGATAATCTACCTCCATCCTTATATATCCACAAATCAAGAAATTAAATGGCTGTTATATTCGCTGACATAGTGAATGATATATTTGTATCTAATGAGTTAAGCCACTCAATAAAATCCAACAAAGGCAAAAAACGTCATCCAAAAAACGTTTCCACATATGCACAGCTTTGAATTGTTCAGAGGGATAAATCATTTTCATTTCCATTTGAGCAATATATAACGTAGCCACTGATGGGGCTAACGTAGCTCCCATCGCCACCCCTTAAGCCTGGAGATAAAAATTGTTGTCAAACCAAAAATAATTATTAAAGATTACTAATTCTGCCATTTGAAGAATAAACTCAGATGATATTCGCTGGGACTCCGGTCGTGCTTCCACTATTTCTCGAACGATCTCTAAACCTCCTGTCTGCGGGATTTTTAGTATATAAAGATACAATATCCAGTGTAACCAGCCAAGTATTAGCGGTCACATTTTTAACCAATTCCATCTCCCTCAGGAAATGAGAAGAATCCTTAATATACGATGTCATTTCTGCTACCCATTTCTTCAGAAATAAATCAATGAATTTAGACAGAGGTTCTAAAACTGATGACTTTGTGGAGACAATCGGATGTCCTGGTGGAACATCTAATCGTTTATGTATTTTTGGTAGAAAATACATTTTGGAGTTTGTAGATTTTCTTCCATTAAAAATCTACCTTCCTTTGCTGTCAACATATTAATTCTCATAGCTTCCACAACCAATTCTTTAATTCATCTTTGTGTAGCATTATATAAGTTTAATTGTCAGAGTTATTGATTTTGCTGGATCAGATCAGGCCCAGTTCTCTAATGGTTCGAAGGATTCCTCACCACCAGATCCTACCAAGTAACAACGAACACCGATAGATCACCACCTTGGATACCGGAATTTTGGAGTCCCTCAAGGATCCCCCCTTTCACCAACTATTTTCAACCTAATGATGATACCACTAGCCAAACTCCTAGCCAATCAAAACCTCAACCCCTACATATATGCTGATGATGTCACGATCCACATCCCGTTCAAAAGTGATTTACACGAAATAACCAACGAGATCAACCAGAGCCTCCAAATCATACACTCCTGGGCGGATTCATTCCAGTTAAAACTTAACGCAGAAAAAACTCAATGTCTAGTTCTCACTTTCCAATATAATACAAACAACTACCCCACCATAATCACATCATACTGCACACTTCCCATTTCAGAAAACCTGAAAATTCTTGGAGTCACTATTGATCGAAACCTCACACTTGATACCCACGTGAAGAATACAACGAAAAAAATGTTCTACTCGATGTGGAAACTCAAAAGAATAAAACCTTTTTTCCCAAGAAACATCTTCCGCACCCTAGTACAGTCACTAGTGATAAGTCACTTGGACTACTGCAATGCCCTGTACGCAGGTTGTAAAGAACAGACCATTAAAAAACTCCAAACAGCCCAGAACACCGCAGCCAGACTCCTTTTTGGAAAACCTAAATACGAAAGTGCGAAGCCCCTAAGAGAGAAACTGCACTGGCTCCCACTCAAGGAACAAATTGAGTTCAAGATCTGCACGACTGTGCACAAGATCATTCACGCAGATGCCCCACTCTACATGTTAAACCTAGTGGACCTACCGACCAGAAACGCCAAAAGATCAGCCCGCAAATTCCTCCATTTGAACTTCCCCAGCTGTAAAGGAATTACATACAAACAGGCTTACGCGACTACCTTTGCATACAAGAGCATACAGATATGGAACGCACTACCCATGGCCCTAAAAATCATGGACAACTTAACCAGCTTTCGCAAATCTTTGAAGACACATCTCTTCAACAAGGCCTACAAAAGACATCCTTAACGAAACAAATCACTCCTTATACCACCCAAGTGCCTCAAAAAACACTTCTCACTCGACCTACCTAACACCTTTCCATCTAAATCCTCATCTACCTTCAGCTTATTATCGATTGTATTTAAGATCATGTAATGACTATATCATTATAACACTCTGTAAGCCACATTGAGCCTGCAAAAAGGTGGGATAATGTGGGGTACAAATGCAATAAATAAAATAAATCCAAATCATATAAAATATACAGCTTTAAAGACTTATTGGGACAGAATCAGATAAACTGGTCTGGCTTTCATTTCACATCCCCCTTCCACCTGGACTACTGATAACAAAAAACTAGCTGGGTGTATACCTAAACCCATCAACACATCTACTACACCTAACAAAAGACTACATCTCCACCTATTCTCAGACAAAGACTAAGCCCATCTAAGCTCAATCACTCTCAGACAATGGACCACCAGATGATGTCATTAACCAGGTGACCTGTTACTAAAAATAGATGAGACCATTTTACTAGAAAAGAAGCTGGAAGTGCTGCTGGGGCTCTCTCTCTCTCTCTTCCTCTGGACACTGGGCTCATGGATTCCTGACTGGTCTCGCTCTCTTTCTCTGCTGGACATTACCCACATCCTGACAAGACTCTCTCCAGGTTCCAGCAACCAACTTTGCAGCAAAGACTTCTATAGCAGAGAGGATTTCCCCTGCATCACTTCAACCAGCAACTTCTATCAAAGTGAGGTACTATATCCAGCATAATTTATAATTCAGACTTGATATCTTGATAAAGCACATTTCCGCCTGTGATCAGATTCTTAAAAACTACCTCTCTCTTGTGACATTATTACATTACCTGTATTGTAAATAAACCTTTTTTAAAGTTAAATATATGGTCTTTTATGTTCTGAGCACATGTTCTTAAACCTTACAGTGCAGGTTAATGTAATTCAACAAATATAATATTTAATTCCCCCCTTCTTTTTTTAGTTACATTTGTACCCCGCGCTTTCCCACTCATGGCAGGCTCAATGCGGCTTACATATACAGGTACTTATTTGTACCTGGGGCAATGGAGGGTTAAGTGACTTGCCCAGAGTCACAAGCAGCTGTGCCTGAAGTGGGAATCGAACTCAGATCCTCAGTTCCCCAGGACCAGAGTCCACCACCCTAACCACTAGGCCACTCCTCCACTCTTACATATGCTTATCTTATTACCTTATATAGGTAATTGGTGGAGAATAGAATCAAAATATATATTATTTCATTACATTTTATTTGCAATCCCTCCACAAGGTCTCCAGGTAATATTCTATATGCTACATCATCGCTCAGTTGTCTCATAGCCTCATCATAGTTTTGCTGTTTATCCCAGATCACTGTTGCTCCTCCTTTATCTGCTCTTACAACAATAATAGATGGCTCATTAATTAAACTCTCCAAGGCTGTCCATTGTCTAGTTGACAGATTACTCCTTATTTTCCTATGGTACCGTGTTCTTTCAATTTCTTTTAAATCTCGAAAAATCGGTTCCTTAAATGTTGAAACCACAGTTCATAGGTCCCGGAGGGTAACCATTGATATATCCATCGAGCATGAATGATCCACAAAATATATTTTACATTGTAGCTTACGGAAAAACTTATGTAAGGCCACACGTAGGCGAAAAGGATCATGACGAGTTGTGGGCACATAGCCTAATCCCAAATTTAACAGCTGAATTTGCTCTTCTGTAAGCACATAGGATGAAATGTTCACTACTGTTTCCGAAACATCTGTCCTCGAGATTCCCCCGATCGATCTTGGTTTTTGCGAGGTTGTTGCTGTTTCTGCTATGCCGTTTTGGCTCTCGTTCTCATACTGCTTGTACCTCGTCCTTCCCCCGAACGTTCACTTGTCTCTTGATCACTCCCTGTGCTTATCTCTTCACTATCATCTGATGATCCTTCAAATGCCACCTTCTTTCTAACATTTCCACCAGAATCTTTTTTATGCCAAGTGTATATCCTTCCGAATTGATAATCCCTTTCATCTCTCTTCAACTTCTTTATCTTAACTTTTCTTATCAACTCTTTCATTGTTTGTACAGTTTTTTTTTTCAATTCTTCCATCCATTTATCAAATTCCTCTGGGATCTGGCTACTTTTCAAACTTTCCTCTACAGTGTGAATCTGGGTGTTTAAATCAGTCTCCACCTGTGCCGTAGTTTCAACTATTAAAGCCATAAGATCTCAGCTACATTTATTCAATATTGATGACCATTTATCCACAAAAATCTTGTCAGTCACAAATATCTTTGGTTCTTTTATAATTCATAATCCTCTCGGGATCCATGATTTCCTCAGGTATTGTACCAACGTACTCGCATGAAGTTCCGCCCGCGTTAGCCTCTTTTGTAGATTTTCCAACTCTGTCCAGGAGCCAAGAGGATCAGAACCATTATCATCTTCAGTCAGCATAGGTCACTGTAGTAACTTTTGAATCTGTTCTTCTGTATATCCCTCAAATTCGCGTGCCATATCAATTCAGTGATATACTCGATCAGTGGCTTATTTCAGTCAAATTTATATAGGGTATCTTAGGTGTATACAATATATAGTTCTTAGATACCCAGCTAAAACTCCAATAAACCAGTTCTTCAATCAGAGAGTTTCACATATATATTCTTCAAATCCACACCTTTCACTTTTACATTTACTTTCTTTCACTTTTTATATAGTGATCTCAGCGGTGCTCATCGCCAACAATAATTTTTGGCAATGTAAACAGCAACCACCCTCTCCATCAGTTCACTTAATTGTATATCTCCATTTTTTTCTAAGAAATGTTTAAATATATATTAATTAACTTATCTTTTAGATCTTTTTTTGATCGGATCATGCATGTCGGACAGTAGAAACAGTATCCACCACAGAAAGGGGGATACAGAAGTGAGGTATTTCATCTCAGAGGAGGTCAGTTGGAAGTTGCAGCCACACTCATGGAATGGTAGCTGCAACCTCAGGCCTTGATCTGGGACAGAGGTGTTATGACTTACTAGTTGCCTATTAGCCACATGGAAACTGATATTGTACATGACATTTGCATTATTAAATAAATACATTACAAATGAGTACAGGTGCCCTGTTTATAATATTTACGTTGAGCCCTGAGGCGCCATCGCACTGTTCTTATCATGTTAGGGCTCTCCCGCTTTATTCTGAGAAACCTGCACCTCAAGGACTCGAGGTCCCTCCGAATGCCAAATCTTCTGCAACATTTAAGTTTATAACACTATCTCTCCTACTGTCATCCCTTTTATCTGTCATATCCTCAATCTTTCACTGTCCACTGCAACTGTTCCTGATGCCTTCAAACATACCGTAGTCATACCACTCCTTAAAAAAACCTTCATTGGACCCTACCTGTCCTTCCAACTATAGCCCCATCTCCCTCCTCCCTTTCCTATCCAAGATACTTGAATGTGCTGTCCACTGTCGTTGCCTTGACTTTCTTTCATCTCAAGCTATTCTTGATCCACTTCAATCTGGCTTTCGCCCCCTTCATTCAACTGAAACAGTGCTTGCTAAAGTCTCCAGTGATCTGTTCCTGGCTAGATCCAAAGGTTTCTATTCTAGCCTCATCCTTCTCGATCTATCTGCTGCTTTTGACACTGTTGATCACAGCCTACTCCTTGATACGCTGTCCTCACTTAGATTTCAGGGCTTTGTTCTTTCCTGGATTTCTTCTTATCTCTCCCAGCGTACCTTTAGTGTATACTCTAGTGGATCCTCCTCTACTTCTATCCCACTGTCAGTTGGTGTACCTCAGGGATCTGTCCTGGGACCTCTTATTTTCTCCATCTATACTTCTTCCCTTGGTACTCTGATCTCATCCCATGATTTTCAGTATCATCTTTACGCTGATGATTCCCTGATCTACCTCTCCACACCAGAAATCTCAGCCGAAATTCAGACCAAAGTATCAGCCTGCCTGTCTGGCATTGCTGCCTGGATGTCTCAGCGCCATCTGAAACTAAACATAACCAAGACTGAGCTTCTTATCTTTTCCCGTAAACCAACCTCTCCTCTTCCCCCATTCTCTGTTTCTGTGGATAACATTCTCATCCTTCCTGTCTCATCAGCTCGTAACCTTGGGGTCATCTTCGACTCCGCCCTCTCCTTCTCTGCACATATTCAGCAGACTGCTAAAACCTGTCGTTTCTTTCTCTATAATATCACCAAAATTCACCCTTTCCTTTCTGAGCACACTACCAGAACCCTCATCCACACTCTTATCACCTCTCGCTTAGACTATTGCGACTTGCTTCTCACAGGTCTCCCACTTAGCCATCTCTCTCCTTTTCAATCTGTTCAAAATTCTGCTGCACGACTAATATTCCGCCAGTTTCGTTATGTTCATATTAGCCCTCTCCTCAACTCACTTCACTGGCTTCCTATCCATTTCCACATACAGTTCAAACTCCTCTTATTGACCTACAAGTGCATTCACTCTGCAGCTCCTCAGTACCTCTCCACTCTTATCTCTCCCTACATTCCTCCCCGGGAACTCCGTTCACTGGGTAAATCTCTCTTATCTGCACCCTTCTCCTCCACTGCTAACTCCAGACTCCGTTCCTTTTATCTTGCTGCACCATATGCCTGGAATAGACTTTGTGAGCCGGTACGTCAAGCTCCATCTATGTCCGTCTTCAAATCTAAGCTAAAAGCCCACCTTTTTTATGCTGTTTTTAACTCCTAACCCTTATTCACTTGTTCAGAACCCTTATTGTATCATCCTCACTTTAATATTCCCTTATCTCTTGTTTGACCTGTTTGTCTGTCCTAATTAGATTGTAAGCTCTGTCGAGCAGGGACTGTCTCTTCATGTTCAAATGTACAGCGCTGCGAACATCTAGTAGCGCTTTAGAAATGATAAGTAGTAGTAGTAGTACACCAGGAGTCAGGGGATGGCCCTTCTTGCCTTCAGCACACACATTCATTTGGAAATCAAATAGGAGAGAGACACAACACTGATTTTGGGGGGGGGGGCATTACATTGGCACAGGTGATGTCATTGAGGTTGACATGAGGACAGAGAGTACTGTTTGTGTGCAGTATTGTATGGATGTGGGAATAGTTTTCCTTTCTAGTACATAGATTCTATTAATGAATGTGCATGTGCACTTATCACTGATTATCCTTGAATGCAGATTACAGTTAGTGCTTACATTGCTGAGGGAGCTCTTATATGCATAGCTATAGGAGGGAGACCTGATAGCCCAGGAAGGGGGGGAAGCAAACACTTACCTTTCCAACCTGTCTTTTATTTGACACCAGGCTTCAATAGAGACAGCCCTGGGGGCGCAGGTGGTGGTGGTACATAAAAAGAGTGCGCCGGTGCTTCAGGCAAAGGTGCACTAGGCACAATCTTTCAGTGTTGCTGAAGTTTGGCTCTTGTCTGAGAGCCATGTTTCTCAGTGAATAACCATTGGAAAACGTGTATCACCTTATATGGACACCCGTTCGTGATGGACGTCCTTACATGCACAGTTCCATATATGGATGGGCCAGCACGTGGACATCCTGGCATATATAATGGGTCCGCATGTGGACGGCCATCACACATGAACGCGTGCGGGCCCTTATCTGGATGAGTACGTGTTCACACGTGCGGAGTCTTCCTTATATGGATCATTATCAAGTGTGTGAACCTCTTCATATATACAGAATAAAATATGTATGTTCCTTATATTTCCCATAGCTGCTGTGATTAGTATGCGGAAGAACCAGGTACATCAGAGAAGTCCAAAGTATAGTAATAAGGATGTCCTTTTTTACTATACTTTGGACGTCCCTGATTTGGGCGTTTTGCACTGCGATAATGGAATGTCTAAGGACGTCCCTACTATTTTTCGATTATACCTACCTGATTTTGGACGACTTCGTGAGGACATCCTAATTCAGACTTAGAGAACCTTTCGAAAATGCCCCTCCACGTGTCCTACTGTGCTCATATATATATATATATATATATATATATATATATATATATATATATAGCCATTTACTCTGGTTCATGAGCACAGTGGCATTCTGACCAGAGAGTTTATTATCCAGTAACAACATCTTGTGTCACTCTGCTGTTCCAGCTATTATGTTGGCTTAGTCACCAAGGAGATTTTCAGGAGCACTTGGCTAGCTGACTGACAGTCCTTGACGAGGTTTTTGTATTGCAAGGCTTTTTGCTGACTACACATATATTCATAGGCCTTAGCAACAGGCTTCAACAGTGAAAGATGGAATTAGCTAAAGTGTGTATTTTTAAAGTTCAGGTTGAAAGTGCTGAACAATGCCATCTTAGCATGTAGTGCTGCATATAGTGTATTATGGGGAGCCCTTTGTTCCCACAGAACCCTATTTTAAGGGGTTCAGCTCAAAAAAAGGAGCTGAGCAGCTTGAAACTAGCTAAAACACAATATGTATATTTGCTCAAGCACCATAAATGCCACTGAACAAGGTTTCAGAAGTTGGTGAAACTTAAAACACAGAATGATGATTACATTTACACATCTAGGCTTAAGAAATGGGTAACAAAAAACTATGTAAATATGCTTCAAACAATATTTTGACATAGTAACAGATATACAAGCATAAAAACGTTTTAGACTTGAACACACGACTATGTAATGAGGCAAAGAACCTTAACTTGCATGCAAAAATAATTAAGGGCTCTGTCTACTAAGCCACGCTAGAGGCATGCTAACATTTTTAGCACACTCTAAGCATTAGTGCACGCTAACCATTTAGATGCCCATAATATTCCTATGGGCTTCTACAAGGTTAGCGTGCGCTAATTTTTAGTATGCAATAAAAACACTAGCATATCTTCGTAAATAGGGCTCTAAGTGGCTTAAAACTAAATAAGTAACAGTAGATGTCCATGGAAATTACAGGGAGGGAAAGGTTCCCTTGGAGTGAGTGACAAGGAGGGAGGCGTTAAATAGGGGGTTAGACCGATGTGGGGAGGGTCTTTGGTTGCCTGAGCATCCCCTGCAAAAAGACCAAGAGGAGAGAAGGAGAGTCCCTAAGGGAAAGTAACCACTGGCTGGAAAAGGGAGGTGGCTACTCCATAAAGTGGCAACCGGGAAGAAGAGTGTGCTATGGGTGAATCCCAACCCGGGGACAAGGAGATCAGAACTAGGGAGAGCTCATCCCAAGAACCGGGGTGAATCCAGAACAGGGGATCACCCCTGGAGAAGGGTCAGACTAAGGGAGGCCTAAGCTGGTTGGAACTGAATTGGTGTTGAGAGGAGGAGAAACAGGCTTTGGGTTTCGCACGTTTTAGGGATAGGTATGAACAGCATATGTATACAGGCCGAACCCAGAAAGACTACTATAAATAAACCTGAGGTGGAGAATGGTACAGGAGTTTCCTGAGAGGAATATCATAAGAGTTGGAACTGGATTTAAGTTGAATTGCAAAGTGTTTGGATTATGGCTGTTACATTAAAGATAGTTCAGTTTTTGCCAAGACTGCTATGTGCCATGTGGTAATTTGGAGATAGAGGGAGAGCTGGGATTGTAGTTCAAACAGAGTGGTATAGTCTCCCAAACTCCCCAGATTGCAATTCCAGAACCGACTCCCAAGCTCATCTGAAGATTGAACTGAACCAGTGAAAGAGTGCTAAGTGATGGAGTGTGGGTAAAACAAAGGAATTGTCCCCGTCAGCCCAGGTCCGATGAATTGAGCTTAGCCTGGTGGTGAGACCTGGGCTACGCACACATGTGGTGGCTGTTGGGAAAGGACACAATAGGCTAAGCAAATCGGTATGCACACTGAACCTATGATATTTGTGTTCTGCTGGTTTTTCAAAAAATAAAAAAAAAACATCTTCCATGAGCATGATTGTGTCATTCCTCCCAAACTAGACATACAAGTATTGATGGAGGGGAAAGGGCACAACAAACCATTAAGGAGAACTTCTCCTCTCCCCCATCCCCAAGCCGCTCCCTCCCAAATTGTACCATGAATGTGCCATGCATCAAAATCCCTAGCTTCCCATCTGTATTAAAACAAGGAGATGATGGGATTCTTAGTAAACCCTAGGAAGTGAACCCTCCATGTAACGCTGAAAAAAATATGATCAGCGGCAATGATTGTGTGTTCTGTGTATTCCCACAGACACTCCTACAATGTTAATATGGTTCCACACTTCTTCTCCCAATGATGGTGAATGGTGCTGTCTGGAGAGATGAGAAAGAGAATGATTATGTAGAGAGAACAATTTGTAGAAACAGCCAGATGTGTAGGTTCAGATGCTGGGACACAATGCATGTCGTGTATGTCCAAATGTAACACCCTTGAAGCTGGACGAAAGTGAGGTAGTGTGTGGGAACCTTCTGCAGCTGGTGTCTATACAATTCTTTGGCCACTTAATCTGAAACAGCTGATCGATCTAGGTGAGTGAGGATGTAGGAAGTAGTAAAATGTACAGTGCTGTATCCATTGAATGCAGACATCCTCAGTAGGGATCAGTATCAGTTAACAGTTACTACTGTGCATATGTCCCATCTGTTAGCACCTTGTTCTGTTGATGTGTAAATGGTGTGCACACCTAGAGTGTGGCATGTTAACCTTTAGGATGCACACATTCAAGGAGCTTGCCTTTAGACTCGTACTCCAAATGACCCACTGCTTGGGGAACTTTATAGAGATGAAATGGCAGCTATTTGCAAACTATGAGGAACTTTAAGAAAAGACAGATCCTGTAATGGAGATTTTCATGAGAGCTGCTGTGTGTGAGAGAGAATCCATCCCAAGTATGAATTTTCCAAACCTTGAGATCGCCTTTTCTATCTTTAAAGTAGGGAAGGTGAAATCACTGTGACTATGTCAGAAGTACACGCCTTGGTATTTGAACCCACAGCCCTGGGATAACAATGTGGATGCCCTAATCCCTAGGCTACCGCAAAGTGTAGGGTTTTTTTTTTCACAGCCACATACCAAAGCCTCATTGAAACATTAGAAAGCTGTATGTGCGGACCTGGGGTGGCCGCATCTCAGAAGCTACAATGAGAGCTACACAAGTTACTCTGTTCTGATGGCAGAACAGCTTTCTGGTTTATGTGCAGGCTATTTGATGTTGTAGTTGTGGGTTCAAGATTGCAGTGTGTAGAACTTGATGTACTAACTAGCATTTCTAAAGCGCTACTAGGGTTACGCAGCGCTGTACAATTTAAACATAGAAGGATGGTCCCTGCTCAAAGAGCTTACAATCTAAAGATGTATTGAATAGGGATTGTTTTGTAATCATTATGTGGAGTTCACAACCATTTTAGATCCCAACCCATGTACTCCCAAGTGCTGGAATTATGGAGCTGGCTGCTAGTGTGGCAATAACTGTTGGCATGCACACATACCTGCAGGCTGTGCTCAGCTGCACAGTGTGTGAAAGTTGTTATGTGTTAAAAAAACCATTCAATTTTCTTACTTCAATACTTACACACCTTGCTACAGAGTGTGCTAAAAATAGGAGGAAAAAGCCTCAGAGCCCCATCTCTTCCTATTGGAGTGAATTAAGACTTATGAGGTGAATCACTGGCATTAAAAAAAACCTCCTTATGCAGCACTAAACCTTCATGCAGTATTTCATTTCACTGGTAGCCCTCAATTCTTATAATTTAAAGTTCATTAACACTCCATGGATCCCCACCGACTGGTCAAAGTTTTGCCAAAAGCTGCTTCAAAGTGTCATCAATCTAAAAAAAAAAAAAAAAGTCACAAAATGTGTAACTATACAAAAAGAGTGCACTTAAAGCCAGTGTTAAAAACATTTTTACATTTAACTGAGTATTTATAAAATTGCCAATACTTGCCAGGGTTCCCACATTGCTTACAGCATCTTTTGGGTTCCCTAACATGGCCGCTGATCAGCTTCCTTTTAAAATTTGAAAAAATCTGATGTCATATCCTTTTGAAATAGTAAAACTTTCAAACAAAGTCTTGAATATATCAATCTCATGTCAAAAGAAATTCTTCCACTCTATCCTCTGATTCAGTCCGAAAGGAACTTCAGTCCTCAAATTAAAGATCCATTGTTCTATTCACAATAATATTTTGCTTCGGTTAGTTGGACCCTCCATGACATGACTATTATACAGCAACGTAACTCAGAAAAAATAAGTTGTGTTTCAGTGCAATGTTCAACAAGGGGGGGGGGGGGCTGTCTCCTTTCTTACTTCAAACAACTTTTATGTTCATTAATCAGGTCTTAAATTTCTGAATGGTTTGCCTGCATACATCTGTAAACAAGGGCATATGATTACATATACCACATGGTCAGTTTCACATGTAGTGCGGTTTTAATAAAAACTTCTTTTGTAATGTAGGATCTATAAACCACTTATTCCGTTCTAACATTACTGCACAAAACTTGCATTGATGTCATTTAACATGATGCCCTTCAATTTTTTGTGTTATAGATGAACTCTTCAAAATATCCAAAGGGCTTAATAACTCCTTTAAATTTGAATGACTTCTGAAAGCAACTCTCAAATCCACTTCAATAAGTGCTGGTTGAGTGGACATTATGTGCCAATACAGTCTAAACACAAACAACTTTCTCAATCCCTGATGAATATTGTAAAATGCAAGTGACAGCCTTTCGTTCTTCATCCTATTTGGTTAAGCCATAATTCTTGATTAGCATATCTAGCTGGAGCATATCTTCCTGGAGGAAAAGTCTATAGACTGCTATTGAGACAGACATGGGAAACAATTACTTGCCCTGGGATTTGTAGTATGGGAGTGTTGCCACAATTTGGGTTTCTGCCAGATACTTGTGACCTGGCTTGGCCACTGTTTGGAAAACAGAGTACTGAGCTAGATGGACCATTGGTCTGACCCAGTATGGCTATTCTTATGTTCTTATGTAGTTCTTCTGTATGCTTGTTGATTCGTTTTCTTTGGATACCCCCTCTTCTTCAAACATGCTTCTAAACTATGCACTTGCTCTTTAAAATCGTCCAGATCTGTAAAAAATTTGTCTAAATCTTAAAAATTGTGAGACAGGCAAACGCTGTCTTAAAGCTGGAGGATGGTTAATGGAGAAATGCATGAAGGTATTTTGATCTGTGTCCTTCTTACATACAGTTGTGATGAACCTCCCTTGTTTTCTTATCAAAACGTCTAAGAAAGATATTTCTTCCCAATGATATATCATCATAAATTGTACCTTTGAATGACAAGTATTCAACCAATCAATAAAATCTTATAAAGCCTTTTCAGTGCCAGTCCATGCCACAAATATATCGTCTATGAAGCTAAACCAAATTTTAATTTGATAATAAAAATCATTGTTTTTATTCACTGGTACTCAAAATTCTGCTTGAAAAGATTTGCTACTGAGGAAACCATGGTAGCTCCCATGGCTACACCTGTCTTCTGCTGAAAATAATGCTGACGGTATCTAAAAAAAATTTTTTTTGCACTGCCAGAGCAGTTAATTCTGTTACAAAAGCTGGAAAAATTGAACTGACTTGACTAATAGCTAGTTCCAAAAATCTCTTTATAACCTGAATTTTGCCTCTGTTGAGGGATTGATGTATAAAGAGATTTAACATCAAAGGTGACCAAAAAAGTAATAGAAGCCACATCTGTTTCTCTTTTCATATAGGATATGAAAAACTATGTTTGACCAAAGGTCTCAAAATGCATATCAACATAGATTGAAAGCGACTTCAGCAAAGATTATCAGATGTCCAGGAGGTTTGTCTAAAGTTTTATGGATATTTGGTAGAATATAAAAATAGGAACTTTAGGATCTACAACATTCAAATATTGAAACTCCTGCTTGGTGAGCTTTCCCTCATCAAAAATCTTGAAATGTAATTTCCTTAGATTCTCAATTCCTCAGTGGGATTTGAACTTAATTCTTTGTAATCTGATGGCATAGTTAACTGTTTGTATATCTGTGTATCATAATCCTTTACATCAAGAATCACAATTAAACCACCTTTATCAGCTTTACTGATTCTAATGTTGGGATTTCCCCGTAGCCTTTGTAAAGCTTGAACTTCATTTTTGGTTAAATTGAAGCGCTGAGACAGAAAAAGGATCCAAGATGGCGTCTGGAGCAGACAGGCGTTGAGTAAGCTCTTGAGCCTCCATGAGTGAGCCAAACATTTGGAGTCTTTCCCTGTGCTGGAAATGTGGAAAAGAAAAGGAAAAACTATGGTTTTTTCCTCCTCGAGCCTGGTAGAAAATCCTACCTCTCGCCAGGCCACTCAGGAGAGTTTCAGCGTCCGAACGCTGGGAGATCCGACACCCGCTTCAATGGGTTCCACGGGTGTTGAAGCGGACCGCAGCATCGAAGGAGTTTCACTTAGTTCTTCCTCAAGCCAGCTCCCCCACGACCTGGAAGCAGTTCTGTGCTGACGGAGATGCAGCATGGTGAAGCACCCGAAGTGGAACAGGCTTCCCTTGCTGAAAGAGGAGGACCCATTGCTACGTCATCTCCTGGGATTCAAACATCGGAGGATAGCTAAGTTATTCAGCCTTCCTCCTTCTCTAACCAAGGTTCTGCTTCCAGAGGGAATGGTGGATTAAAGAGACCAGCTGTGGTGACAATGGAGTCTCTGTAGGATGCAATCCAAGGTTTCAACTCTTCCCTTCTTCAAGGGTCTAACTCCTTTAGGGGAGAGGTTTTGGAGTTAAAACAATCTTATCAGCTTCTGTCGGGTAAATTTGAATTGCAAGAAAATAAGACTGACTCTTTAGAAGGTGAAATTAAACAACTACAGAACTTTGCCTTAATAGTTATCAGGGAAAGAGATATTCAAGCTCGCAAGCTGTATTGCTGTAAAAGTACAGCCTGCTTACTTTATCACTACAGACTGCTCAGAGAATAAATTACTGCAGATTCTTTTGGGTTCGTATTGGGTAAATGAGACTTTTTATTAGAGATGGATTCACCTTAAAGTGGAGAATGTATAAATCATTATTGTCTGAAATATACAATGATATATATATATATATATATATATATATTGTTGAACAAAAGTATGAAAGATGAGGAGTGGAAGGCTCCATGATTACAACTAGCTGTTTCAACACTAAAATCTCCTGGGACATGAGAAAAGAATGTGGCCCACATCAGCCAAAGGCACGGCTCCAGAAAGTCTGGCAAGAAGGGGGAGCGATAAGGGAAAACAGATACAGCATATGTTCTGCGTTAAATTAAGGATTTATGGTATGGTATAGCTTGCATACACAGCCTGCACGTAATGTCAAGAGAAGATTATTCATAAAACAGTATATAAGGAGGGTGGAACAAAGAAGTAGTAAGCATTTTGACTCTTTTGCCTTAAGCATTCTGTATATAGCATTCTGATTTCTCTTGTACATTGCTTGTTTATATTGCTTATAAAAGAAATGCTTCCTAAATACCCAATTGATGGTATTCACTTTGTAAACTAAAAAAGTGAATAAACTTTTTATATTAAATAGGAAATTCGTCTGGCCTTTTCTACAAAAGTGGCGACCGCGGCAGGACTGAAGATTTATGCCGCACACGGAAAAGAGAAGGCGAGACGAATGACAAATTAAGTGTTTGTTGTTAACGAAGTTTTTTACAGGAGAGAGCAAGCGTTGTTTAAGCCTGATTTCTGTGTACTACTGATTTGGGAGTGATCAACCTACTGACGTGGACATACGGGTGACGACTCCTGGGCTTGCTAAAAAGAGAATAAGAAGACGCGTGAGTAAGCTTACATTGTGGACTTATTAGTGGTATATTTGTTTAGCTTTGTAGTTTTCTTTTTTGTATATTTTCTTTGTTTAGGTGCATTAGTATATTTTTGTAGGTTGTGGCTCTATAGGAGAAATTGTAATAGTCAGAATAAAATGGAAGGGAAAGGGGCAGATAAGAAAGAAAAGCCTCCTGTATATGCTTTGTATTTAGATTTAGATAGTTCAAAAAAATGCACCCCTTTGCAGCATGTCATAGAATTATTCCCGTTAGAAAAAAAACAGATTGAAAAAATACATGAGAAATGGGTCAAATATGATGCAAACTGGTCTCAGTATGGATCGTTTGATCATCCAAAATTATTATCTCTCCTGAAATATATACAAGAGAATAAGAAAAAGAAGAAAAGGTTAGAGAAGCATCTTACAATTTGGAATTTATTTTCTGTAGCAGCAGATCTTTTTCATGCTGATGTAGATAGGATACAACAAGAGGCAGAAATGTATAAAAGAAATAATCCCCCGTCGTATGAATCTAGCAGGGACACGTTGTGCCCCCTAAGGGCGACTGATAAAATGAAGGAATCAAAGCCAAAGCGCTCTGTGCCATGCGCTGGGTATTCGGCTCTTGATGACCCCCCCAGTGATTCAGAAAGTGAAAAGGGAGGGGATAATGAGGACAGTGATGTGGGGAATAGGGAACAGAAAAAGGAGAAAAAACGGGTGAGACAGAAAGAAAAAGGAAAATCTAGTGCAGAATCAGGCACTTACCCTGATTTGAAAACCCTAATTACATCAGAACAATATGACCTGGCAACTCAATTTGAAATTGAGGGACGGCTTCGGCTATGTACTGAGCCACCCCCTGAACCTTCCCTTAAAAGGGATCCTCAGACACCCACGTCTAAAATCAGGGAAACACCACCCAAATTGACACCCAGACCGTCAAAGGCAATTTTTAGGGAAACCCATGTAGCTGCAGAACTTGTGAGATTGGATAAAACTAAATATGGGGAAGAATGGTGGGGAGTTACTAAGAACCTGTTGGAAGTTAAAAACCTCCTTTTCCCCTGTGATAAGGGAGGACCTACCTCACATGAGGACATACAGAATTTGACAGAAGTAATAAATAAATATTGCCCCAAGGCGGGAAGCCTGGGCTTTATTAAAGCAGGGCTGGAGTACTGGGACAATTGGTTTTACAAAATAAAACAGGCTGAAGAAGAGGTGGAAGAGGAATATAAACAGGAGATTTGCGGCGCTTTAGATAGTAGTGCTTTACACATGCCAGTTATGACGCGCTTAGACGCAGCTGGCAATCGAGTACGCCATTACAAACCATACACCCCCGTAGATGTTACAACTTTAGTTGCAAAAATTCCCAGTATAGTGAAAGGAGCTCGTATGTGGTTAGATGGGATAGAACAGGCAACTGCAGGGACTCAATTGACTATTGGGGATTTTAAAGCCCTGTGTGCAGCGTCAGGTATTAGTATATCTCAACTGGCAGTGCAGTGTGGATATCAGCGCCTGCCATCACATACTGTGGATGGGGATGTATACGCAGGGAATAGTAAGGCTGCTCTTTCTGCAGCTCTGCATGTGATGTATCCAACACCGATTGATTTTTCAGCCATAACAGCAAATAAATGGGACCCTAAAACTGATTTTTTGGCACATTTGACAAAATGTATAAATTTGTATAAGGCTCAAACAGGGCAAGATGCAGATGTGGATCATAATGTAGCAGTATTTTTACACCTATTCATGTCCACACTGCCTGATAATATGCGTAAGAATTTAGATGCTGTCATTGCCCTGTCCTCAAAGCCGTGGCCAGAAATAAGAGAGACGTTGATGCATTTTAGTAATGTGCATCGTAAACTGATAGAGACCCCACAGAAAGAACAGGCTAAATTAACTTCTAAGTTAATGACTATGCAGTTAAAGGATTTGGAAAGCAAGGAACAGGATAGAAACAAAAAACAGGAAACAATGGTAATGCCCTCTGCCTCACCTCCACAGGTCATTTACTATGTACAACCGGGATATAGCCGGCCATACCAACCAAGGGGACGAGGCATGGTTAGAGGAAGGGGTAGAGGTCGAGGGATGCAAGGATCAGGACCATCACCTAATAGAAGGACGCATGTACAATGTTGGGGCTGTAATCAATTTGGTCACTATGCTTCAGAATGTTATCAGAATGCAGGAATGCCCCAAGTACAAATGCAGACGCAGCAAGGATTGATGCCCCAAGTAGTAGGGATACCTGCGAGTGCCCCGCAGACTGCAATACAGCAGCCGGCGACGCAATCACAGGGACCAGGAGCGGCAGTACAGAGACAGGGTACTGTGAATGCCTTTCCAACTTGGCAGAATATTCCAGACCAATGCTATTGACTGGAAACAGACCCATGTCAGGAGGAGGGAATGATTTTCAGGTTAGACACAAGGGAGCCCTTTATTACATTGACAATTGGAAAATATGGAACTCCTGTGAGATTTTTGATAGATACAGGGGCGAGTACCTCTGTGTTATGTGCAAAACCGCAGGGAGTTAAGCTTTCAAATCAGTATAGAACAACAGTGGGATTTACGGGGATAGAACAAAGAAAAAGGTTAACGGAACCGACTCTGGTGCGCTTGGAATGCCAACCGCACGGTTCAAGGGAGGCTGTGGTACCCTTCTTAGTGGCACCTGATTGCCCAGTAAATTTGTGTGGTAGAGACTTGTTGTCTCAATTAGGACTGTGTTTAGATTTTGGAAATAAAGAAATACCAAGTTTGCTCACTATGGTCCAACAGTTGAATAATGAAAATAAAGTAAGGGTTATGGAAGAATTACCACAACATATTTGGAGTACAAGTGATTCACCATATGGACTAGCCGTAAATGCAAAACCCCATAAGATAGAATTAATAGAAGGGGCACAGGGGCCGAAGCAAGACCCTTACCCCATACGACCTAAATTAGTATCCAAAACCCTGGAACACATTGGTAAATTATTGAAATGTGGTATTATTGAACCTTCAGTATCCCCGTACAATACCCCATTGTTTCCGGTTCCAAAAGGGGAAAACAATGTAAGGATAGTACATGATTTAAGAGAGCTAAATGAGATTACAAGAAATCAATTTCCGATTTGTGCGAATCCTGCTACACTTTTGCATACCCAGAATATATATGCGTACAATACTGTCATTGACTTGTCTAATGCATTCTTTTCAATACCTCTTCATCCAGAGTCTAGGGATTTGACGTCATTTATAGTACAGAATGAGGCATACAGGTGGACTAGGATGCCGCAAGGCTTTACTGATAGTCCATCGGTATTCTCAAAACAACTAATGATGGATTTAAAGGATTTCAGGAGTCAATTGCCTGACACGGTGTCATTGTTTGTCTATGTAGATGATATTCTATTGTCTGCTGAGACTGAAGCAGAATGCCTAGAATGGACTAGAAAATTATTTTTGTTATTAGGAGAGTTAGGATATAAATGTAATAAGGAAAAATGTGTTATAGCTCAGTCTACTGTCACCTTTTTAGGACAAAATGTGTCAGCAGCACATAAGGTCATTATACCGGAAGTTATATCTATTTTAAATGAGACTCCGGTACCGCAAACAGTTACCCAGTTACGTGCTGTTTTGGGAATGTTAAATTATTGCAGACAATGGATACCAAATTATACACAAAAAGTAATGAGACTGTATAAACATTTGAAACTGCCCGCAGCCACACCAAAGAATACACTAATTGTGTTGGAAGAGCAGGATAAGATAGTGCTGGCTAAGATTGTGAGGGATTTGTTATCCCCAGGACCCTTAGCAGTAATAGATATACAATCACCTGTGCATTTGTGGGTAAAAGACATGGGAAACAGTTGGGCAGCTATGATTAATCAAAATAATGAAGTAAATACACCAGTAGCTTTTTTATCAGGCTCTTTTAATCATGTGGAAAAGGGAATGAAAGAAATACCAAAGTTATTGACAGCTATTGTGGCAGCAGTAGGCAAATGGAGAGCACAAATGCCTTTTGTTCCTATTGTAATACATACTAACCACACGATTAAAACGCTGTTGAGCCCTAGCCAGACGGCATTGACAGCCACTAGATTTGGAAAATATCAAGCAGTACTTTTAGGACAAGATATAAGAATAATACCATTAACTAAAGAACAAAGAAATAAGATAGATCTGCTTTTTCCTGTCGATCAAGAGGGTGAGATCGATACTATAGAAATCCCTACATTTCACTGTCTTACTTTTGAACCCTTATCTGATGGGTTAATATGGTTTACAGATGGAGCTTGTGAAAGGACTGTTGCAGGCTTTGCCTGCGTGCAGGTAGATGAGAATCTATGAAAGATAATGCAAGTACAATATAAAACCCCTCCTGACCATACTGCACAGCATGCTGAACTTTTAGCCGTTATTACGGCCTTACAACACACTGATATGACTCAAAATGTCACTATATATACTGATAGTGGTTACGTTGCAAGTTCACTACAGTATCATATATTAAAATGGCAGCGTAGGGGGATGATAACCAGTGCAGGTAAAAATCTACAACATTACACATATTGGAAATTGCTGTTTGAAATTTTGGCAAGAAGGGAACATGAAGGTAGAAAAACTGCAGTTGTGTGGACCCCAGCCCACACTGAAAGGCCAACCTTTGAGGCACAAGGTAATGCAATGGCTGATGCAGCAGCAACGGAGGTGGTTAAGCAAAGTGAAAAGATTTTGTATAATACTAGACAGACACAGGAAGGGCCACTTACGAATGTAGATAAGATTGAAATGTGGCAGCCAGAGGGACAGGAAAGTGAAAAATGGTTGAAGAGAGGATGTATGAAATTGGGAAGTGAATGGTTTAATGCAGAAGAAGGATTACCTTGTATGCCAATGAGTCAGGTGATTAAGGTATTAACTGGGTGGCATGCAACCATGCATTGGAATAAGGAAACAATGAAACAACAATTTGAGCAAAGATTTTGGACTTTGAAAATTGATAACCTGATTCAACAGGTTGTGCAGAATTGCATGGTATGTAATATTAACATACCTAAAAGAGGTCCTAAAATATCACCTGGGACACTTCCAATACCAGAAGGCCCAGCAAAAGAATGGTATATTGATTTCACTGATATGATTGTTCCAGTGCAGGGAAAAAGGTATTTGTTAGTTTGGGTGGATGCTTTTTCAAGGTGGATAGAAGCATTTCCATGTAAAAGGGAGACAGCACATGAGGTGGTACAATGCCTGGTAACTCATATTATGCCAAGACATGGGTGTCCGTCTAGAATAATTTCTGATAACGGGACACATTTCAATAACAGTGTTTTGAAAGAAATGGAAACGATTATGGGTTTAACACACAGAAAAGTATCAGTGTATCGCCCCACCTCCAATGGTTTGGTGGAGCGCTACAATGGCATTTTAAAAACAAAATTGAGAGTCTTACTAAAATCTCTCAATAAAGAAATGGTGGGAAAATTATATACATGGCTTGATGTATTGCCATTAGCATTAATGACAATAAGGGCCCAACCTAATGGGCGTACTAAATTGTCCCCATTCCAAATTCAGACAGGACGTCATTTCTTCCCGATGCAGGCAGCAAGTACTGATAATACAACTCAGTACTGGCAAAAGCTACAACCAATGTTGAACCTGACGAGTGATATGATCCGAACAAATGTAGCATCACAGGCAGGGACTACTAATGATGTTTGTGCTTTTAAAGTAGGTGATCTAGTACTATGAAAGAACTTTACACATAAAACATGGAAGGATCCTGTGTATGTAGGACCTTTTGCTATCACGGCCCTTACTCAGACCGCTGCCCGTCTGGAAGGTCATACTTCTTGGATACATTTATCAGATATTCGACGAATCAATAATACTGAAGTGGACAAGGAATAGATAGACAACATGTCCCTGAACATATTGATATTGCGTTGTTGTTGCTGTTTAGTTTTCCAATAGGATGGACAATGAATACGTATGAGAACAGGCTTGTAACGGCAGCAAAAATGTTGAATTTAATTGACTGTATTATATGCGCACACAGACTGACATCATCCTTGTCCTTGCCAGCTATGATGTTTGGGACTACAATGATAAACCTCAACATCATGTCTGTTATCCCAATAATACCTGTGTAAGGGATGATGGAAACTTCATTGGACAAATGAGACTATTTATAAGCAAGCCTTGCTTATGGACAAGTACCCACAGACATCATGTTGGTGTCTGATTAATAGTATGACAACTGAAAACATTCCCCGATAAAGTGCAATTACACGCACAATGTTGTAACAGGTAATTGGTCTATAGAAGGAAGTACAGTGATTGTAAATGTCACAGCCACCAAAGAAAAGTGTGGCAATAAAACAAGCTGCAATAAGACTTTAACTCAATAGTATGTAACAACTGATTCAATGAATGTTAATAACCTTGGAATATGCTTTTAATTTGTATAATTCTTAATGCCACATCAGTTAATGCAATTGGGCATTATCCTTATAATTGTTCTTATATGAAAAGTAAGAATGACAGGTATCTGTGGTGTGACTATAAGTTATAGTACAATTGAATCTGTTTAATGCTGTGTAACATGTGTATTAGCATGTTTGCAAAGATGTGCCAGGATGCTTTTAATGACAATGGTAACTGAAATCAAGAATGAATAGAACTTTAATATGTCAGCAGAAATATTGAAAGATGTATGATAAAGATGATGAAAAGACAGAGCTTGCAGGCACAGCATATCATAAATAACAAGGGGGAGGAGATTTAGAAGGGAGGTAAAAAGAAACAGACTGGAGCTGAAACAGATGTGTGAGGCCTGAAACAATCAGTCCTCAAAGGGAGGATTTGTTGAACAAAAGTATGAAAGATGAGGAGTGGAAGGCTCCATGATTACAACTAGCTGTTTCAACACTAAAATCTCCTGGGACATGAGAAAAGAATGTGGCCCACATCAGCCAAAGGTACGGCTCCAGAAAGTCTGGCAAGAAGGGGGAGCGATAAGGGAAAACAGATACAGCATATGTTCTGCGTTAAATTAAGGATTTATGGTATGGTATAGCTTGCATACACAGCCTGCACGTAATGTCAAGAGAAGATTATTCATAAAACAGTATATAAGGAGGGTGGAACAAAGAAGTAGTAAGCATTTTGACTCTTTTGCCTTAAGCATTCTGTATATAGCATTCTGATTTCTCTTGTACATTGCTTGTTTATATTGCTTATAAAAGAAATGCTTCCTAAATACCCAATTGATGGTATTCAGTTTGTAAACTAAAAAAGTGAATAAACTTTTTATATTAAATAGGAAATTCGTCTGGCCTTTTCTACAATATATATATATATACATACATACAATGATTAAGCTATATACCTAATAAAGAAACAATACCTATCTATAGTTAAAAAGAAACAATCATTACATCACTGGTCCCTACATCCAAGCAATGCTAGGAGTTTCTAGACCAGGAAAAGAAGCAATAAACAATCATTATACATACATCCATCACTGGGCCTTAATCTCTACATCCAGGCTTTTTACATCAGCTGAGAGAAACCCCTTTTTCAGCGAAGCCGGAGTTTAACCAGGAGTCTGGTTCTACGCAGTGCGTCCACCCATAGACGAGCCTCTGACTTCACTGTTCAAAGCTCCCCTTTTTATTAGGTTTTTTTCAGAGCCATGGAAAATTACAAAGATTTGCAAGAGAATGTAGTCACATGCTCTTGGTTTCAAGTAAACAAGCCACTGGCCAGATGGCTTATCTCTGAAACCTCGAACATGCCCCATTTCCCTTTTGCACAAAATAAATCCGAAACATGACTTCATCTTGTTTTGCAAGAAAAAATTAGTTTCAGTCAGAAAACAGGAACTTCAGAGTAGACTGTCTGTTTAGAGCAGAATTGAAAAACAATCTTTAAAATATTCCATACATTCGGTCCTTGGTTTTCAATTTTGCCTAAATGACAGTGAAAATAACAATTCCATACATAAGTTATTGCTCTATATCAGGTAAAACAGCCAAAAAAGGAATAAGATAGATTATACAAATGGGTAATATACTGATCACTAATTTCAACAAACATACTTAAGTAGAGAGGTGCAGTGCCGTAGCGAGGGCTAATGGCACCCAGGGCTGGTCGCCGCTGCGCACCCCCCGCCCCCCCCCCCATGTGCAGCATGGTGCGACCCCCCCCCCCTGGACCGCATTCTTACCTGCGGGAGGGCCGATCCGCCCCGAGTGCACGTCACTCGGAGCTGCGTCGGCCCCGCTGGTTCCCTGCTCTCTCTGCCCCAGAACAGGAAGTAACCTGTTCCGGGGCAGAGGGAGCAGGGAACCAGCGGGGCCGGCACCCCCCGAGCGCGTGCACCTGGGGCGGACTGCCCCTCCCGCCCCCCCCTTCCTACGCCACCGGAGAGGTGTGGTAGCCGCGTTAGTCCACTTTTAGAGGTAATCAATAGAAATCAAACAAAATAAAACATGGAAAAGAAAATAAGATGATACCTTTTTTATTGAACATAACTTAATACATTTCTTGATTAGCTTTCGAAGGTTGCCCTTCTTCGTCAGATCGGAAATAAGCAAATGTGGAAGATGACAGAATATATAAGTGAAACATCCAAGCATTTCATTGACAGTCTAACAGGGTGGGGGTGGGTAGGAGGTATGCATGGGATCATCAAAGCATCTCCTTCTTCCCTCACCTACCCACACCCATCCTGTTAAACTATCAATGAAATGCTTTGATGTTCCCATGCATACCTCCTACCCACCCCCACCCTCTTAGACTGTCAATGAAATGCTTGGATGTTTTACCTCCTGTAGTTTCGGCTTGTTTGAATGCAAGTGTTCCATCAGGAATTGCTCGCCAGTAGAGACCATTTTCATCAACATTTAAAATGTCACGAGGTGCAAACTCATTCAAGATGGAAGGGTGAACTGAAACAACCCAATTTTCAGCACCAAAGTCATCAGCGTCTTGTTTTTCACCATGCTGTTTCTTGAATTTTGTGTTGTTCCTCTCCTTCCATCTTTCCAACCATCCAACAGTGGCTTTGAATTCAATTTGACTTTCAGCTAGCTGATTAGCTTTCTCCATAAGCAGTGGACCACTGACAGGAAACTGTCTGCTCCTGACTTGAGAAAACCACCGAAGAAGAGCATCTTGTACCTCCTCAGCTTTTCCCGCCCGTTTTCGTTTCCGTTGTGGATTTGTATTGTTTTGCCAGTCTTCCAGAAGCTGGTCTTTCTGCTTCAAGATACATGAAATTTGACTGGGATTGACACCATATTCTTTAGCAATAGATGCTTGACTTTGTTTTCTAATATTTTAAGAACTTCTATTCGTTCAGCCAGTGTTAAAGTCTTACAGTTGCGCGATGGCGATGACCCCCAGTGTACACTCTAACAACATTCTTTCACTTATTCTGCCTGTGGCAGTTAAAAGGGCAGTAAATTTGAAATCTCATTGGTTGTCACGCACCAATTGGCTTTCATATTCCGTGCGCGCGCTTATGCGGAGTCTTTCCTGCAGAGGGGCAGTCTTAAACCATGCATATAAGCAAATCTTGCACTTATCAGTGGTGCACTAAACCTAAGTTTGTCCCCATAGAAATTGATGGCGTCAAAAACGGGACCGAAGTATGGCATGCAGTTAAACAGCGCATGCACTTATCTGACGTGCACTTAAATGGAGTGCACTGTATATATACAATGATTAAGCTATATACCTAATAAAGAAACAATACCTATCTACAGTGGGGGAAATAAGTATTTGATCCCTTGCTGATTTTGTAAGTTTGCCCACTGACAAAGACATGAGCAGCCCATAATTGAAGGGTAGGTTATTGGTAACAGTGAGAGATAGCACATCACAAATTAAATCTGGAAAATCACATTGTGGAAAGTATATGAATTTATTTGCATTCTGCAGAGGGAAATAAGTATTTAATCCCTCTGGCAAACAAGACCTAATACTTGGTGGCAAAACCCTTGTTGGCAAGCACAGCGGTCAGACGTCTTCTGTAGTTGATGATGAGGTTTGCACACATGTCAGGAGGAATTTTGGTCCACTCCTCTTTGCAGATCATCTCTAAATCATTAAGAGTTCTGGGCTGTCGCTTGGCAACTCGCAGCTTCAGCTCCCTCCATAAGTTTTCAATGGGATTAAGGTCTGGTGACTGGCTAGGCCACTCCATGACCCTAATGTGCTTCTTCCTGAGCCACTCCTTTGTTGCCTTGGCTGTATGTTTTGGGTCATTGTCGTGCTGGAAGACCCAGCCACGACCCATTTTTAAGGCCCTGGCGGAGGGAAGGAGGTTGTCACTCAGAATTGTACGGTACATGGCCCCATCCATTCTCCCATTGATGCGGTGAAGTAGTCCTGTGCCCTTAGCAGAGAAACACCCCCAAAACATAACATTTCCACCTCCATGCTTGACAGTGGGTACGGTGTTCTTTGGGTCATAGGCAGCATTTCTCTTCCTCCAAACACGGCGAGTTGAGTTCATGCCAAAGAGCTCAATTTTTGTCTCATCTGACCACAGCACCTTCTCCCAATCACTCTCGGCATCATCCAGGTGTTCACTGGCAAACTTCAGACGGGCCGTCACATGTGCCTTCCGGAGCAGGGGGACCTTGCGGGCACTGCAGGATTGCAATCCGTTATGTCGTAATGTGTTACCAATGGTTTTCGTGGTGACAGTGGTCCCAGCTGCCTTGAGATCATTGACAAGTTCCCCCCTTGTAGTTGTAGGCTGATTTCTAACCTTCCTCATGATCAAGGATACCCCACGAGGTGAGATTTTGCGTGGAGCCCCAGATCTTTGTCGATTGACAGTCATTTTGTACTTCTTCCATTTTCTTACTATGGCACCAACAGTTGTCTCCTTCTCGCCCAGCGTCTTACTGATGGTTTTGTAGCCCATTCCAGCCTTGTGCAGGTGTATGATCTTGTCCCTGACATCCTTAGACAGCTCCTTGCTCTTGGCCATTTTGTAGAGGTTAGAGTCTGACTGATTCACTGAGTCTGTGGACAGGTGTCTTTCATACAGGTGACCATTGCCGACAGCTGTCTGTCATGCAGGTAACGAGTTGATTTGGAGCATCTACCTGGTCTGTAGGGGCCAGATCTCTTACTGGTTGGTGGGGGATCAAATACTTATTTCCCTCTGCAGAATGCAAATAAATTCATATACTTTCCACAATGTGATTTTCCGGATTTAATTTGTGATGTGCTATCTCTCACTGTTACCAATAACCTACCCTTCAATTATGGGCTGCTCATGTCTTTGTCAGTGGGCAAACTTACAAAATCAGCAAGGGATCAAATACTTATTTCCCCCACTGTATAGTTAAAAAGAAACAATCATTACATCACTGGTCCCTACATCCAAGCAATTCTAGGAGTTTCTAGACCAGGAAAAAAAGCAATAAACAATCATTATACATACGTCCATCACTGGTTCTTAATCTCTATATCCAGGATCTTTACATCAGTTGAGAGAAGCCCCTTTTTCAGCGAAGCCAGAATTTGACCAGGAGTCTGGTTCTATGCAGTGCGTCCACCTGTAGATGAGCCTCTGACTTCACTGTTCAAAGCTCCCATTTTTATTAGGTTTTTTCAGAGCCATGGAAAATTACAAAGATGTGCAAGAGAATGTAGTCACATGCTCTTGGTTTCAAGTAAACAAGCCACTGGCCAGATGGTTTATCTCTTAAACCTCGAACATGCCCCACTTCCCTTTTGCAAAAACTAAATCAGAGACATGACTTCATCTTGTTTTGCAAGAAAAAATTAGTTTCAGTCAGAAAACAGGAACTTCAGAGTAGACTGTCTGTTTAGAGCAGAACTGAAAAACAATCTTGAAAATATTCCATACATATGCTTGAATATTTAGAAAATCACGGAAGAAGGAACAATTTGAGATTTCTTAATTTTCCTAAATCGCCGCTTATTCCAGCAATGGATATGTTGAAAAATTACTTTTGTGAAATACCGGGCATTCTGGCTGAGGGCTACCCACCCATAGTCAGAGCCCAGTACATAACGGGATTTTCATAACCTTCCTCTGTGGAACCTCAACCTGATTTAAATCTGACTGAATTTTTGGAAAGTTCTTTAGAAGTTATAATGGAACGGACTACCCTTCTGGTGTCTTTTGCCTTAGAGCCAGACAGAAATAACATTTTTCATTCTTATTATAGTCATATAAATGCTGTTTTTCTAGGATCTAAAGTTCAAGTTTTTCCAGACTTGGCTAGGGACACACAAAAAAGGAGAGAATTTTTGGTTTTAAAACCGAAAGTTCTAAACCTAGGTGGATTATTTGTATTAAAATTTCCCTGTAGATGTTTAGTGTCTCTAAATTTGATTAATTATGTTTTTGATCCAAAGAAATTACAGGAATTTATCAATTCTAAAGAAGGTGGAAGAGATGTTTCCTTGGTTGCCCCCACTAGTTAAAACTATGCTGTATATTGGCTAACGAGTGTTTGTTGTTCTCCACTGCTCCATTGATTAAGAAGTATTTTCCTTCTTTTTTTTTTCCCTTGTATCTGGATCCAAATATTTGTGGACAAAATTGAAGGATAATTTCTAATAGGGTAATTTTATTTTCCTTTTTTCTTGTAATGCAGAAATTGCTAAGCATTTATGTTTATTATGTGAATGTATAATTAAAATCTATAAATAAAAATTTTAAAAAATTGGAGCACTGATGGACTTTTCTTTATTTAAAAAAAAAAAAAAAAGGCTTCAGTGGCACATAAAACTACTTCTTTAAAGACTTAAATTAGCACTTAGAACTGTTTGTGGGGTCCAAGTGAACCAATTGTGTACTCTGGAAACATTGTCAGTTTTCTGAAAAAAAAAATACACACACATTACTCCACAGTCACACTTCAATTGTACACCCTCAAAATTGTGATGTGTTGTGACAGTGATTCAAGTGAGGGTAACAGTCCAGAGCATAACATAACAGCAACAGTGGGAGTGCTGTGAGACTGACTCAGTAGCATTTTGATACAGGTCTTAGGTGTGAGTTGTTGAGATACATTATGCCTTTCTGGACGCACGTACCTGATGGGCCTCCCTGACTGGTGGAAGCCTAGATTATGCTGTATCAGATGGCAATTAACACAAAAGTGTCAATGTTGGTTCCCTAGGCAGTGCTATGGTAAGGAAACAGTCCTCCCAAATATGTAAACTTCCTACAGTACATCACAGACCCTAATGTGAGCTACGTTCCCCATTGGCAGGTCACTTCTGTTCACCTTCTCTTCTGTGACTGATGTGACCCCTGCAGTTATTTCTCTGTGGTGCCCATTGTCTTTCAGCTAGCCAGGGGAGCCCTTTTAGAAAAGGGCAGTAGGGCTACTGGGTGGGTAGCCACCACCAAAACAGCATGACTGCCAGGCACAATCAGGCACTGTGTGGGAGCTCTGCTCTTGGCATGTGTCATTTCCCATGCTACAAAACTGGAATTTTGTAGCTTGGGAATTGACGCTCGAAAGCCATGGGAATAGAACTAGAGTCTTTACCGCCTACTAAATAGGTGCTGGTAGAGCCTCACACAGTAATGGCCTCCCCCCCCCCCCCCCCCCCCTCTCCGATGCCAATTCTATGTACTCACAGTACTGCAGGCTGATTTTTACCACAGCTTGATGACCCCAAACTGAACATTCACTCCCATCATATACCACTCCCAGTACACCACTTCCTTAACATGAAATGATTGACTAATTTTCATGGAAAAATTAGCATACAGGAATCAAGGTCATTGGCGCGCACTATTAAAACACACGGTACCTAACGTGGCGGTATCAGTAGCACAGGCCATACATGGAGTCCAACCTGGGTATGGACTATGGACTTTTCCTCCAGGAACTTGTCCAAACTTTTTTAAAATCTAGATACACTAAACACTGTTACTATATCCTCCAGCAGCGAGTTCCAGAGCTTAACTATTCTTTGAGTGAAAAAATATTTCCTCCTATTTCTTTTAAAGTATTTCCATGTAATTTCATTGAGTGTCCCCCGGTCTTTGTACTTTTTGAAAGAGAGAAAAATTGATTTACTTTTACCCATTCTACACCTCTCAGCATTTTATAGACCCCCTCAGTCATCTCTTTTCCAAACTCTAACCTCAGCCTTTTCTCATATGGGAGGCATTCCATCCCCTTTATAATTTTGGTTGTTGTTCTTTGAACCATTTCTAATTCCACTATATATTTTTTGAGATATGGTGACCAGAATTGAATGCAGTACTGAAGGTGAGGTTGTGCACCATGGAGCGATACAGAGGCATTATAATATTCTTGGTCTTATTTTGCATCCATTTCTTAATAATTGCTAGCATCCTGATTGCTTTGTTGGCCACTGCCTCACACTGAGCAGAAGATTTCAGCATATTGTTTACAATATTACTTAGATCTTTTTCTTGGGTGCTGAATCCCAAGGTGGGTCATAACATCAGGTAACTATGATTCAGATTATTCTTCCCAATACGCATAACTTTGCATTTTTCCACATTGAATTTCATTTGCCATTTGAAAGCCCAGTCTTCCATTTTCCTAAGGTCTTCCTGCAATTTTTCACAATCCACATGTGTTTTGACAATTTTGAATAATTTTGTGTCATCAGCAAATGTAATCACCTCACTCGCTGTGCCAATTTCCAGATCATTTATAAATATGTTAAATAGTACCAGTTCTAGTACAGATCCCTGCAGCACTCCATTAGTCATGCTCCTCCACTGAGAAAAATTACCATTTAACTCTACCCTCTGTTTTCTGTCCAATAACCAAATCCTAATCCACAGAAGGACATTGCCTCCTATCCCATGACTTTTTAATTTTCTCAAGAGTCTCACATAAGGAACTTTGTCAAAAGTTTTCTGGAAATCTAGATACACTACATCAACCAGCTCACCTTTTTCGACATGTTTTTCACACCTTTAAAAAAAGCAAATTAGTGAGGCAAGATGTCCCTTGGCTGAACCCATGCTGACTCTGTCCCATTAAACTATGTTTGTTTATGTGTTCCGGAATTTTATTCTTTATAATTGTTTCCACTATTTTGCCTAGCAGTGAAGTTAGGCTTACCCGTCTGTAATTTCCCTGATCACCCCTAGAACTCTTTTAAAAAATCAGCATCACATTGGCCACCCTCCAATCTTCAGGTACTACGGGTGATATTAATGACAGGTTACATATCACTAAAAGCAGATCAGCAATTTTATGTTTGAGTTCTTTCAGAACCCTCAGTTGTATACCATCCGGTCCAGATAATTTATTACTCTTTAACTTGTTGATTTGGCTAAGTATGTCTTCTAGGTTCACTGAGATTTCTTTCAGTTCTTCTACATCATCACCTTTGAAAACTATTTCCAGTATTGCCTTTGTTGTTTAACTTAAGAATCGCTTATTTTGTGAACCTCTTAAAACTAGCTTGGTAATGGTGGGTTATAAATGCAATTTGTAATGTAATAAATGGTTTTTCATAAGTATTTTTTATGACTGGATTATTAAAATAGCAACCATTTTTCCATTACTTAATTTTCATTTGATATATCTTTTTAGTTCTTCAGCCAGACCTGTTTTTAGCTATAGGGAAAGTCATGACATTTTATGTTTTATTCTTGCTTTTATAATGAGGTTTGCTATATGTTCTCATTTATGTGCTTCTGAATGTTACAATGTGTTATGTTGAACGTTGATGCACCTTCCTTATATCCCAAAGTCAGAACCAGAGAAAAAAAATCCACAGTCAGAACCATTGTAGAATTATGAGATTTTAACCATTATAATTTATTTATTGGATGTTATGTCTATGGTTTCATTTTTTGTTCATATATAGAGTCTGTGACCCCTGAGGCAAGCAACCTTCGCCGAAACATGACTCTGTGTCATATCTGTTCATTTGTGGTGCTTTATCAATAAACCTCTTGTTGTGGACCTCCCTTTTGGTTCCTTGTGGATTTGTCATTGTCCTGTCCTACTTTCTTTCCTTTTTGACCGTTACCTGATACCACAAGATGCATTCTTGTATCTCAGTATCATTCCACTGCATTATCAGAAGGCACATTCTTCTATCTCAGTATTACTCCACTGCATATGAGCTTTGCCAATGTTATACTTTTTCCAATGCTTTGTTTATTACTAAGTTTATTTAAGGAAATGTTACATGAGACAAAATAGACTTTATTTATGATCCATTTTATAATGATACGAGGCAGATGCACATGAACTGTTTTATTATACATAATTTTTTTTTTTTAGCTGATAGCAGTAGCAAGTGGAGGGTCAGCATACCCTGGCATAAGTAACAAGTTCATTGCGAATATTGCATAGACCCAGCCTTTTCTTTACCAATGTATTGATGCTATATTGTTATCTCCTTCTCATTAATATAGATTGTATGTGCTGATTAACCATGCAATATAGTGTTTCTTAATTATTGAACAGACAGGCAAACACAGTGGGGGTGACATGAAGGATGATACAGAAAAAGCCTGTCCAGTGGACTAAAAAGTTTACATCAGGTGCTTTATTTAAAATCAAGTGGACTTGACACAAATCGTGTTTTGGCCATAAAGGTCTGCCTCAGGAGTCCCTAAACAATACAGAACATATACATAAAAAAGCTGTCATAAAGATATATTTATAAAATATATAACAGAAGTAACACAGTTAAATAAAAAGTCATATAAAAATACATATACAAATATATATAAATATAAAACCAACATAAAATCCATGGCACACTAGTAGAGAATACAACAAAAAAATAAAAAATTGCATAATATTTTGATTTGAAACTTAATGAACAAAGAGGAGCCATATATTAATTAACATCATAACAGTATACTCAGGGCTAAATATAAATAAAAACTGAATCACACATCCCACGTAAAAACAACATGAGTATAAACTTATAAATAAATGAGCTAGTAGCAGCAGAGCCCAAGTGTAAAAGAAGGTGTAACATTAACTACTTGGTTACACTGTACATGAAAGAATGTGCTAAGGAAATATTATTGCTATCCAAATGAGACCAGTGAGTGAGGACAAATAGTGAAGACTTCCAGGCTCATTTTCGAAAGAGAAGGACGCCCATCTTTCAACACAAATCGGAAGATGGGCGTCCTTCTCACAGGGTCGCCCAAATCGGTATAATCGAAAGCCAATTTTGGGCGTCCCCAACTGCTTTCCGTCGCAGGGACGACCAAAGTTCACAGGGGCGTGTCAGAGGCGTAGCGAAGGTGGGACTTGGGTGTGCCTAACACATGGACGTCCTTGACCCATAATGGAAAAAAAGGGCGTCCCTTGGAAGACTTTACCTGGTCCTGTTTTTTTTACGACCAAGTCACAAAAAGGTACCCAAACTGACCAGATGACCACTGGAGAGAATCGGGGATGACCTCCCCAAACTCCCCCAGTGGTCACTAACCCCCTCCCACCCTCATAAACATCTTTAAAAATATTTGTTGCCAGCCTCTATGCCAGCCTCAAATGTCATACTCAGGTCCATCACAGCAGTATGCAGGTCCCTGGAGCAGTTTTAGTGGGTGCAGTGCACTTCAGGCAGGCGGACCCAGGCCCATCCCCCCTACCTGTTACACTTGTGGTGGTAAATGTGAGCCCTCCAAAACCCACCACAAACCAACTGTACCCACATCTAGGTGCCCCCTTCACCCGTAAGGGCTATGGTAGTGGTGTACAGTTGTGCGTAGTTGGTTTTGGGGGGCTCAGCACATGAGGTAAGGGAGCTATGTTCTTGGGAGCTATTTATGAAGTCCACTGCAGTGCCCCCTAGGGTGCCTGGTTGGTGTCCTGGCATGTCAGGGTGACCAGTGCACTACGAATGCTGGGTCCTCCCACGACCAAATGGCTTGCATTTGGTCGTTTCTGAGATGGGCGTCCTTGGTTTCCATTATCGCCGAAAATCAGAAATGACCAAGTAGGGACGACTATCTCTAAGGACGACCTAAATTTCAGGATTTGGGTGTCGCCGACCATATTATCGATACAAAAGATGGACGTCCATCTTGTTTTGATAATATGGGTTTCCCCGCTTCTCCACTGGGACATTTTTTGCGAGGACGTCCTCAGCAAAACTTGGGTGTCCCTTTCAATTATTCTCCTCTTTATCATGCGCTGTCTGGTCTCAATGCATGATACACCAGTGATGGAAAGAGAAAATATATACCTGTATATACTGTCTTAGAGGATTCAAATGTAAGCCTTAGATATTATGTCATATGACCACTTAAGCGTGATACAGAAAAGAACTGTGTATGACTAGTCAAAGTTGTAGTTGTATGGCTATATAGCATTATGCTAATCACAAAAGCAAAAGTCCTGAGGAAAAAAAGGAAGAAAATAGAAGAAAAAAATAAGAAAAACAAAAAAAATGCCGAAGATGGGTTACAAATGAGGACAATAAAGAGCAATGAACACACTTTGGGAAGGAGAAAAAAGGTACAGCATTTTAGCACACCCCAACCAGACTCTTACTGCACCTCTGATTTATGATATGTATGTAGAATTTTAACATATGTATGTTTTGGTTATTATATTCATGTGTACTTTTAATGTACTGAATTCCTGATGCAAGCGTCATTGCTGAAACATGGCCGTGTCAAGTCCCTACAATAAAGTGTGTCATTGTTTTACCCGCTTGGAGTTGTTATTTGTACCTCACTCTTTGTTCCTTTGCTGTGCTACCCCTGTGAGATCCTGCTGGCTCCTCCTTTGCTGTTCCTTTGATCTAGTAATCTCACAGGACCTACTAGCCAAATATGTTAAGGCATTGGTTGGGAGTCAGCAAGGTGAAGCATACGCTGGAAAATAATGTTGCTTGCTTTTCCTGTGGAATGGCTTGGTGTTGATAACCACGTGAAACTTGGTTAGGTGTGCCGAGAGGACTGAACAAACTCAACAGTCTTCCATAAAATTAAAAATAATTTTGAGAAGTTTCGTTTTAAACTGATCTCCCTTAATTTTTTTGTGGATAGTCACTATATCTGATTGTTCCTTGATATCTTGTGGAGTCTAACATCATGGACCATTTATAATACTTTTTCCTAGATGACTGAGGTTATCAATTTATACTTGGATATTCAGCACAGGCTGGTATCTGGATATTGGCGCTGAATATCCGGGTATGATACTGTCAGAAATACCCAGATAATGACGGTAATCAGCACCATTATTTGAATATGAATCCACATAATAAGGACATAATTTTTCCTGTTGTTTGTCTGTCATCTGGATACCTGTACTTATATCACAGGTATCCAGATGAATCAGTGCTCCACTGTCAGACCACCCCGATTGTATCTAGATAGCACCAGGGCAGTATGTGGTGATTTTCAGTGGCATGAGCTGGATAATACTGCTGAAAATCCATGGATGGCCCTGGTCAGTGCTGCTACCTGGATAAGTAGCTTTGAGTATCAGACTCAGGCCCAGATGCACAAAGGTCCCCTTAAAGAATCAGTCTGTATTTCCATCTTGGTAAAAATTACCAATTTAGAAATACAGAAGGATTCACAAAGTGTATTGCATGCAAATGAACTGCTCGCTGCTTTTGTGAACTGGCTCATCGGCATGCAATAGGGGGGAAGCCTGTCGGTCAGCTGAGCATGCGCAGAGCAGCCAATCGCTAAGCACAGCTGATCTGTGCATGACGGCTTTCATACATGCAGACAAGCTGTGTGTATAAAAGCAGTAGAGGTAGCCTTTTTTGGTTGTTGTTTTATTTGTTTTTTGCAAGCTGCTAAGTGCCAGGTAGGTGCCACCAGTGGTGGTGGCACTGGTGGTGGATGGTGCAGCACTGGCGGGGAGGTCACCGGGCAGAGACCACCCACTCCCCAACGATGGAGTCCCACTGAGCCTGCAGTGTTTGCTTGTTCAGATAAGTTCCCCTTTCTTTCACTGTGCTTTAACCCTCCCTTCTATTCCCTGTTTCCTGATCATTTGGCGGGCATCCACTAGTACAGGCGAAAATTAGAAGCTTTGGGTAAGGAGGCGGTTGTCTAGTTTATAATCATATCTTGCAGATATCTTCCTGGAAAATGCACTAAAATAGTCTAATACATCAAATGGAAAACTATAATAATTTTCACAGCTCAGATGGGCTTTGGATTCTTCCCTCCACCCCTTCCCTTCACTTTAGTTGTTATTCTAGGCAGTACCGACAGCTCCTGACCACCTGTTAAATTTTCCATGGTAAAGGTAGGAGCTGCTTCTATGCATCGCTTTGCATGCACATTTGTATACTTATTAGCTCATTATAATAGCTTTGCATTCCATTTTTGTTAGCTGCTACCATGAAAGGAAAAGAGCTTGGAGAACCCTTTTGTGCATATCTTGCTGTACTTGCTCGCTAGACCGGCTAGAACCAATGTAAAAGCCACATTGCTGGCTCGTTAGGTTTTGTGCATCTGGTGTCAGTGTTTTAAGTCCTTAGAATGGAGGGAGTCCCAGTCATTGCAAAATAGCTGCCTCACTTGACTAGGCTTAAAGTAAATGCATGCCAGGCTCTCAGGGCTGGAGGATAATAGTGTGTGGCCCATCACCAAAGATTATTGTTGGAATGCCTGAACTAGCTAGCTAGGATGGAGAGGATAATTAAAGGAATGAAGGTTAGGGTTAGAGAAATCCAGGGTAACTGCAAATAGCATTATAGGGCCTTGCCTACCAAGCTGAAGGGCCAGAACAGGAAAGAAATGCAGAGAGTAACATAAAGTTAGAAAGTAATGTCTTGATCTCCTAGGTGGAGGATGGGTGAAGGGTTTGGCAGTAAAGAGATAACAGTTCTTTGTGTGCTTCTGAAATATTTAGTAGTACTATCAAGGTAGGGCTTTCCTTGAAACAGTATGTCAAGGCAAGATAATATGCCAAAGCAGGGTATTCAGTTCTATGTAGAATATGTGATTGCTTGTAAGATTCATGTTCAGAAAATGAGCGTACCTTTGAACTGGGGTCTTTGATAGACATTTGCCATACTAGTAGCCAAAGTGGAATGGTTTTTGCTTAATGGAACAGATGGCTGAGCCATCGTCATCTGTCAGATAAAACAGCATGCATTCTTAGTTTAACACAAGAGGGAGCGTGTCTAATCTTTAACCTTTAAGTACTGCAACTACAGAGTGGCAGTTTTAATTGTCGAATATGTCAACTATTTACCGTTTTAGATAAAATATATAAATATTTGTATTGAATATAACATTGTTTTTGTATCTCGTCATTTTTCACAACTAGCAGGGTTTAAAATGGAGATGCTCTTTATTTTTAGTATGTGAAACAGAATTTAGGAATGCAGTCTCTATAATTACTAGAACTGCGTTTAATGAGCAATGAAGTGCGTACATAATTAATAGGAACGGCTCACAAAAAAAGCCATTTAAAAGAACCCGGAAGGATCATATATTTAATATACGTACTTTCATGGGTTTTTCAAGTTTGAAATCTGTAGACCTTTGGGTTTGTTAAAACTTTACAAGAACTGATCGGTTTTCATTAATTACGGTTTATTTGAGTAGGAATTTTTTTTTTCAGTTGTACCTTTTTTTTTTAATCCTTTCTAATTCCCTTTAAAAAAAATAACTTTCCAAAACTTTGATTTGATTTTTCAAGCGCATGGTAAAAACGACCATGAAGAATAAGGTGGCTAGAGCAGAATGGACTTGTTAATCTCAGCCTGATCTTGTCAGTAACAGCAGAGCAGAGGGAAAAAGAGCGAGCGAGAGAGAGGAAGAGGAACTCCGGCTGGGGCAGCACTCCAAAGGTTTGCCTGTTATTTTTATATCTAAATTGCGCCTCGCCAGCGAAGTATTAACTCTCCAGAACGTTGTAGACCATATGTAGATTCCCCCCGGTTTTAAAGCGTGTGTGTGTTTAGCGGCATTGTTGCTTTACAAAGGGCAAGAATTGCTTGTGTGTTCTATTAGAGTGAGAGCGAGTGTGTGTGTGTTACGATCTAGGAAACGCTGAAGAAGAAGAAACCCTGTTGGTTCTCCATGCAAATGACCGCTTTGGTTGTAACAAAAGCCTTGATGTTGGGCTTGGAAAAATGATCTGACAGTGTAACAACCCCAGGCCACTTTCGCCATGTTTTTGTTTATTCATGTTTCATTCCGTTTTCGGCGGCTCTTTCGCAGATGTTAGTATTTCTTTTGGTTTGCACATCCTCTCGACCCTCGTTTTTTTTGTGGAGTTAGTAGGAAAAATGTGTGAAAGAATGTTTACAAAATCGCTAGGTGTTGCAGGGGTTTAGACTTTAGTTCTTGCGTTTAGCCTCACGGTACTGGCAAAGGGATAGGTTACAACATATGAAGGAACGTAAGAAACATCTGTTTTAACTGCTGGGCTTATAATTTATTTTAGTGTGTGTGTTGGGGGGGGGGGGGTGTATACGCACACATATCTGAAGGCGTTTCACCTGGCGTATATATAGAAAAAATACATGAAATGAAAGTGAACGTATTCCTGGTAGCAGAGGTGGCTCTGAGGCGATATGCCTACGGCGGTGTTTTAAATTAATGAATGGAGATTGTGACATGTACGCTATTTATGTTAAAACTCGTGTTGTCGCTTAAATATTTGGGCTAGTTTCCGCTAAGAAATGTAGAATGGGTTGTTGTGAAAAGTAGATTACACCAGGAGACCTAGAGAACATATATACGTTTAGTCATGCTTTTTACAGACATTGGAGCAGTGTAATTATTGCCAACAGATCAGCAAATAATATAATTAACTCGAAGGAAAATGAATACTTTATCTTCTGCTGGATCTATATAGAAAGAGACCACGAGGATGGTTTGCAGAAGTGCAAGGCACAGGCGGATGCCCCCCCCCCCCCCCCCCACCTATTTTTTTTTTTAAGATTACATGCGCTGAAATGTAACGTCTTGATTAGACAAATTTTAACCATTCTGCCTATTAGCTTCCCCAATCTTTCAGCATTTCCAGGCAAAACCTTGCATATTAAAAGATGTTAAGTACTTAGGATTAGCGATTGAGTAACCTATGGTAAAATGCAAAGTTATATGGTCAGGGGGATCATTCTTCCCAGATGAGTGGGAGGAGAAGATTATAAAACGCGAAGCAGCAATTCTGTAAGATTGTATTCACCAATCTTTAGGAAAGGAGAATTAGGACGAGTGTGAATTCTGCTGCAGTTTTTTTTTTTCAAAACTAGTACTATTATTGTTTACATAAATAAAAACATGGGAAATCACTCCCACCTATACAGAAAGGCAGCTGGGTAAATATGGCAGAGTTCTGCCTTTGAGTGACAGGACAAGGTTACTTATCATGAATTAAATGAAATTCTGATTTCCTTCCCCACCCCCTTTTCATTCAATAGATTATCAAAGCTTTAAGAGGGCTTTTTAAAAATTTTGAGCATTATGGTGCTACCACAAAAGTTTTTGAATGGAATGAATATTCTTCACAGTTGGGAAGCGAGAAAGACCTCACAAGGGCAAGACTTTTTTTTTTTAATACTAATTTTGGTATGCATAGGTGGGGACTAAAGATGACAGCAATATGTTTGAACAATATTTGGAACTGAAAAAGTTCAAGTTGGTGTTGGTTGCAATGCAAATTCAGGAGATTGCAGATAAGGCTTTTTGTTCAATTTGGCTCAGCTTTCAGGCAGAAGTTAGAGGCCAGGGGTTCTGTACTTCTTTCTTGGAGATTTGAAAACGGATCTAACTTTCAGAATACGCCAACTATGTAAGGTAAACCAGTTATTGGACCAAGTGTAAGTGAATATGTCTTTACTATCAACAACCTGAAAACCAGGCCTGTGTGTGGCTCTCAAGAGCTAGAGTTGAGAATATGTAGTTATGAGAGACTGTAGAATAGAGGAATGGCTTAGTGGTTAGAGCATCAGGCTGACAACCAGGGATACCCGGTTCAAATCTTGCTGTTGGTTCTTGTGATCTTGGGCAAGTAAAGCTGGCATGGATTTAATATACTGCCATTTTGTGGGTATAACCAAAGTGGTTTATATACTTCATTTACAGTTACTTTTCCTGTCCCTAGTGGGCACACAATCTAAAGGCCCTGTTTACTAAGGTGCGTTAGCATTTTTAATGCGCCTACAATTAGTGCATGCGCTAACCGTGTAGGTGTCTATAGGGATATTGTAGACACATACACGGTTAATGCGTGTACATGGTCAATGTGCGATAAAAATGCTAACACACTTATAATGCAGCTTAGTAAACGGGGCCCTAAGTGTTTTGTACCTGAGGCAACAGAGGGTTAATTGATTTGCCCAGGGTCACAAGAAGCTGCAGTAGGAATTGAACCCAATTCTCTAGGTTCTCAGCCCACTGCATTAACCATTAGGCTACTCATCACTAACTACAGGGCCAGGGTGGGCAACCAGGGCAATTGCCCTGGGTCCCTATGTCACAGGGACCCCCAAACCTTCTTGAAGTTCCAGAAAGACAGCTTGGAAGCAAGTTTTGGGATCCTTTCTCCAGTGTCTGCCCTAAGTCCCATCATATCTTAACACCATCCCTGCTTAACCCTCCATTACCTGGGGTATAAACTCACAGCCTCTTTTACCAAGCTGTACTAGTGGTCTTCCCTGGTGTGTCAATGCCAATGAAGCATATTTATTTTGAATGGGCTTCATTTGCATTGCCATATGGGAAGTGCTGGCACAGCTTGATAAGAGGCCCTAAGATTGTAAGCCTTCTTGACAGAGAAAAGCCTAGTGTATCTGAATGTAACTCACCTTGAGCTACTACTGAACAAGAGTGTGAGCTAAATTCAAATAAATTAATAAATCAGTATTCATTAGTGGAATTTGCATAATATAATCCCTACTGTTTCTCCTTTTCAGCAGTTAAAACTTGATTCAGAGAAAGTTGGGGTATACACACCCTATTAGTTCACTTAGCCAAGTGCAAATTTATCTCCTATTGATTTTGAAGTACACAGAATAGATTTTAAAAAGCCCAGCACTTAGGCTTTTATGCTGTTAATGACCTAGATTCGATTCCTGTCAGGCATCCCAAAATGGAAGTAGCATTTATTGTAGAATTTGCCCTCATGACAAACTGAGAGCCAAGTATGACTTTTATAGTAATAACTAGTGGGTCAACCCAAAAAAAAAGATGCACTCAAAGAAGTCACAACAATATTTAAGTTTATAGTGGAGAGTGTGTGCAAATTATGGAAAATATTTAAGGTTTTTCATTATGGCTCTTGTAAGAGATGCACAAGATGAAAGAGATCTCGAGTTGTAAGGAGAAAATATTAAAATAAGAATCCTCTGAGCACCGAAATAAAATAAATAAAGTTTGACTATTGAGATTTTTGATTTCTTTGGCTATTTTTCCCACTATGTTCCTGAAGCCTCTCAGTGGGTTTAAGAAATGCTCAGGCTGCAGAACTGATCCTCACAATGTGTGCTTGCCATGCCTGAACCCTGACCATAAGCCCTCTCACTGTTCTCTTTGTGCTCAGAAATGCAGAAAAGAACCCAGAATAGTTGAGAGGCCCTGCATGAGAAACTTTTTGGTATGCAGAAGTCTAGTCCATCAACATTGGCATTGAAATCATTGGTCCCTGTGACTTCTGGAGCTGCACCAGATACTAAGGACTCTCTTAGACATTAAGAAGATTTCCTCTGCCTCAACATCTTGTGTTGGAAGCCCTCGTTCAGGCTAAGCATTATTGGACCTGATGCCAAGGACTCAGGAGGATTCTGCCTCATCTTTGTAGGCACCGAGGGACCCAGTGTGGTGTATTGAGCAAAGGCAAAGAAGCACCAACATCATTTCTCATTGAAGCACAATGCTATGAGCTCCAGGACACCAGCATCGCAGGTATCTGAGAAGAGTTGCCACCATGAGGACTGCTCCCTTTCCATGGAAGCGATGTCAATGCACCAGTGTTCCCCTCTCACTGGGTGTGACTGGCATGCAGCTTAAATCAGAGTATAGAATGTCACTACAAGAAGACTTGAAACTCTTGAACCCAAATCATCTTTAATGCAGTATTCAAACAAGGAAAAATAACTTACAGGTCAGATGTTCTGACAAGGGTTTTGCCTTCCAAACTGGGAGTCTGTTCTCCACCAACACTATGCAAGAGAGAAGCTGGGAGTAATTCAACAACATGCTGGGTAGTGATAATATTTATGCTTTTATACTGGTAAAATCTTGATAGCACCACAGTAGCTTGAAGGTGGTCATACAGCATAGGCAGTTTCAGTTCACAGAGGAGTTATGCTGTAGATCAGCTCTTACAGACCTGATGGAGGCATGCACACAGAACAAGGCAAGCCAATGTGAAGAGTCCCATAAGACACATGGCGCTGGATATTTGCTATGAATGAGCCTATCACAGGGAACTACAGGATCACATTTCACAACTTAATTTAAAGATACAGGCAATGTAGTCTGTTACAGACAAAATTCAAAACAAAGCAAAAAAAATCCACGCAATGAGAAATAACTATCAGGGAAAAAGCCTCAAAGAGCTTTAGAGACTATAAAATCAGTCTCAACAAGCTAAACGGACAAAATAGTCTTCTCTTCATCATAGGCAAAAAAACCCTGAGGCCCCAGCTATGTAAAATCTTTGTTTTGAATTTTGACCTTTATCCACACCACACATTACTCTTTAGTGTCTGTTAAAGACAAATAGCCTGCCTCCATGCAAATGGGGGCAGAAAACTCCCCAACTGGTATCGGTAGATACTACTATTGTTCAAAATATAAACCATTATGAAAATGCAAAATCCTTTAATAAAGCTGGATATTTTTTATTTATTTATGTTTTATTAGAAGTATATAGTGTTCTTACATAAGTAATGCCATACTGGGAAAAGACCAAAGGTCCATTAAGCCCAGCATCCTGTCCCCGACAGCGGCCAATCCAGATCAAGGGCACCTGGCAAGCTTCCCAAACGTACAAACATTTTGTACATGTTATTTCCGAAATTGTGGATTTTTCCCAAGTCCATTTAGTAGCGGTTTATGGACTTGTCCTTTCGGAAACCATCCAACCCCTTTTTAAACTCTGCCAAGCCAACTGCCTTCACTACGTTCTCTGACAACGAATTCCAGAGTTTAATTATGCGTTGGGTGAAGAAACATTTTCTCCTATTTGTTTTAAATTTACTACACTGTAGTTTCATCACATGCCCCCTAGCCCTAGTATTTTTGGAAAGTGTGAATAGATGCTTCACATCCACCTGTTCCACTCCACTCATTATTTTATATACCGCTATCATTTCTCCCCTCAGCCGTCTGTTCTCCAAGCAGAAAAGCCGCAGCCTCCTTAGTCTTTCTTCATAGGGAAGTCGTCCCATCCCTGCTATCATTTTTGTCGCCCTTTGCCGCACCTTTTCCAGTTCTATTATATCTTTCTTGAGATGCGGCGACCAGAATTGAACACAATACTCAAGGTGTGGTCGCACCATGGAGCAATACAATGGCATTATAACATCCTCACACCTGTTCTCCATACCTTTCCTAATTATACCCAACATTCTATTCGCTTTCCTAGCCGCAGCAGCACACTGAGCAGAAGGTTTCAGTGTATTATCAATGACGACACCCAGATCCCTTTCTTGCTCCGTAACTCCTAACGTGGAACCTTGCATGACGTAGCTATAATTCAGGTTTTTTTTTCCCCACATGCATCACCTTGCACTTGTTCACATTAAACGTCATCTGCCATTTAGCCACACAGTTTCCCAGTCTCATAAGGTCCTTCTGTAATTTTTCACAATCCTCTCGTGAGTTAACGACTTTGAATAACTTTGTGTCATCAGCAAATTTATTTACCTCGCTAGTTACTCCCATCTCTAAATCATTTATAAATATATTAAAAAGCAGCGGTCCTAGCACTGACCCCTGAGGAACCCCACTAACTACCCTTCTCCATTGTGAATACTGCCCATTTAACCCCACTCTCTGTTTCCTATCCTTCAACCAGTTTTTAATCCACAATAGGACATTTCCTCCTATCCCATGACCCTCCAATTTCCTCTGTAGCCTTTCATGAGGTACCTTATCAAACGCCTTGTGAAAATCCATTATTTTTTTACTATCTTAATGAAATACATAATATCCAGAAAAAAAAATCAAGAAATCATAACACATCAAGGGAAATGGCAATGCCAAACATTAAGATTCAACTCAATAAAGAAACACAAGCCAGGCTAAAGAGAAAATAAAATCTAGCAGCAGATAGAGCATAATAATACTAACATGCCCACTATAACTGAAAAAGATTTATTTACAACCCCTATTTCTCATGACCCTTAAGAAATTGTTCCAAGCGAATTCCAAAATATAAAATCTGCATCCTGGAAAGATAAAACACTTTGACATGGAAACTTGAGGAAAAATTTGGCTCCAAGGGCTAAAACTCTTGGAGCCCTATTTACTAAGCTGCAATATGGGTGTCTGTTAGCATTTTTGGGAATATATGGGTGTCTCTAGCTTTAGCACATGCTAATTTTTAACGTGCGCTAAAAACGCTAGTGCACCTTAGTAAACAGGGTCCTTGGTTTCAGAGCTAGAAACGCCCTGTTCCTGAGATGTGTAGCCTTGGACACATCAGGAAATATACACATTTTTGCTCCATAGAATACCTCTTAGTTTTTCTGAAAATATGTTTTTAAATACAACTGATTTGTCTAATTCAGAGGCCAAAGTGACCAGCATGGTGGATCTAGTGTTGACTGTGTAGACAAGTCACCTCTGCGTGTGCATGATTTTTCTTGGGTGGAGACTTGGAGGTGATTTTCTGAAGCCTCAGACTGGCCTCTGCCAACATTGCTTGTGTTCTCTTTAACAAGTCAATGGTTTCTCTTACGGTAGGTAAGAACTCAGACCATCATCAATTTAAAAGTCTCTCTTGATGAAGTGTCTGGCATCTGTGCCATATTCTTTTTTCTTGGGCTGGCCTTCTAAGCCCGTAGGTTGCCACTGCTGGTGATGGATGGACTGTTATTGGAGACGTGAAGTATTGCACAATTTCCTGGTTGATGTCACGGTACCATAAAAATCTCAAGTAGTTTCTGTAGTCTGAGCATATGACAAAGCAGTAGAACATTTGCTAGATATCCGCTGTTATGATGATGGGTTCCGTTCTAAAGAAATCAAGACTCTAAGCTGTCGATGATGTCTTGGCCCAGAAAGCAGTACATTGTTGAGTGAGATTCCCTGAAACTGAGCACTGGAATCAAACATGATCCTGATCTGGCCCTGGTTTCTGTCAATGATAGATACCAAAGGTAGGTAAGTACCAACATTCTTCATTGTCTTTTTTTTTTTTTTAATTTTTATTGCAATTTGTAACATAAGCCAAGGTATAATCAGAAGTAAATACAGAAATATTCATTGTCTTTTAATAGTTGAGCTGGCTCTGCATGGCCATTATCCAGCATGTTTTGCATGAATGTTATGAAGTTCTGTCTCTGGTTTCCTTCTTAGTCTTCTGCAATGAAGTAAGTCAAGATAGAGCTTGCTCTCTGTTATTAGGGAGTCATGATCTGGGCATCCAAAATTGTAGAGGAACTACCCAACTGTTTGGCTCATCTTAGGAGAATTCCTTATCCATGATTCTCAAGAACTCTTTCTACTGAGTTGGTTTTTCCTCTTCAAGAAGAATGTAAGGGAGGAAACATCTCTTGTTTGTCCTCTGTATTTTGTCCTAATGACTATTTTTCTCTTGTTCCATTCTTGAGAGCATTTTGTGCTTCTTTATGGACTCTCTTATGGCATATGTCAGCTTTGTTATAATCTTGTTTATGCATCAAGTTGTATCCAAATAGCACAGGCCTGGAAGGTTCAGATCAGCTTTGATTGCTTCCAGTTCCTGGAGGAAATCTCCTTATCATTTTAGCTTGTCATTATCTCTACTTGTAATCTTTGGGAACTCCTTATTCTCTTCATCAGTGCCTTTTGGATAGCTTCTGGGCTGCCATAGTGCTGGTCAAATCTTTCCCACATTTCTTTCAAATGTCTGGTGGGGTCATGCACATACACATTCTTTAATCTCTTTACACGATAAACTGACTCAGTTCCCAGACATTTTATTATCAGGTTCATTTCTTGCTTTAGGGTGGGCTTCATAATTGCTGTTGTATACTTGAAGTCAGATTTCCACCCTCTATACTTTTTGGGGCAGTCATTGAACTGCATAAGCCCCATATTCACCATCTTTTTGTGATCCATATATGTTGCTAGAACTCTTAAGTTTCTAGCCCGATGGCAGTAGGTACCTGTGGCTGGCTGTTTAGTCAGGCGTAGTGTGTGGCTGGTTGGGTGCCTCTTGCTTAATCACAGGGTATTTAGCTGATGACTTCCTTTGGTGCAGCTGCTCAACTTTTATTTGAGCCCAGTTCCTGTGTGGTACCAGAGTTTCTGGTTAAATGGTGTTTCCTTAGGTGTGCTTTCCTGGAGCGAGAGCCAGTGGTAGTGCTTCCATATGCATGCGAGCATGTGGATCACTGTGGTGGCAGTTCACCTCCATGGTGTGCTTTGCCTTAGGCATGCTCCTTGAGGCGATCTAGACACTGGTGTGGAGGAAAGTACTTTCCCTAAATCTGATGACTCTTTGGAGTCACTGTGACTGTGCTTTAGTGTGCTAGGGTATGGGCATTCACATAGGCTGCAGTTCACTTTGACAAAATCTTATGCTTTTGGGTTTGTTTTTTTTTTTTTTTTTTTTTTGCTTTGGCTAATCTCCCCACCTCCCACTCCCCATTCATATTTATTTGTTACATTTGTACTCCACATTTTCCCACCTATTTGCAGGCTCAATGTGGCTTACATAGTACCGGAGCATGGCAACCAATGACGCTGACCGGCGCGTAGCACCACCTTAGCAGTGTGTACCCGGGGGGGGGGGGTTCTTTTGCCGGGGTGGGGGGGTGGGGCGCATCAGCGATCTGCCCCGGGTGTCAGCGCCCCTCGGAACGCCACTGGTACCTCTTTCCACTTCCATCCCATGTTTTAGTGTCTGTCCTCCCTCCTTGTGGTCCCTCTCACTTCTTCTCCTTCGCTGCCAGTAGTGGCACTGCTTAAATTAAATCAGCCTACGTCAGGACTTCGGGACTTCCCTGTGATGTGTCTGTAATCCTCTATTAGTTTGGCATTACTAAGCGTGTAAGTCCCTGTAGAGAATCACTGGGGGGAGTGACTGGGAGGTCCTCAGGTGGGAAGAAGTCCAGCCCAGGGGGAGTAGTTCTGAAATAAAATGCAGAGAGATAGTCCTGGGTAAGAAAGAGTGATGGGGGGGGGGGGGGGAGGAGGAGACTAGGAGGAGATAACGTTAAGTATTTGCCCTTTAAGGAGGGGGGGGGGGGGTTCTTTTCTTTTGGTTTTTCAGTTGCCTGCAATCCCCTGCCAAGTGACTCGAAGAAGGAAAAGGGGAATCCCATTAAAAAGCAGTGAGTTCATGGTATAAGTATAAGGAGAGTTGCTGCTAAGAAAAACAGTAACTGTGACGGAGAACTCTGGGAGGGCAGTGAAGAGGCCCAGCCTAGGAGCATGGGATAGGAGAGCCCATCCTGTAGCCAGGGTAGGCCAATGCAAAGGTCACCCTGGGTGGAGGTTAGACCAGGAGGGTCTGAACCTGGAAACAGAGAGAGGAGCACAGCCTTTGGAACATTATCTTTGGGGGATAGGCACGAACTAGGACTATACAAGTGTAAATAATCTCGTTTCAGAGTACCTTATAAAATATACCCTAAGAGAGAAGAAGGCAGAGGTTCCCCTGGGGGATATCGGAAGAACAACTTATTTAAAGATTGTACTAAGTGATAAGAGAGTTTATGCAGTTGGAATGTTCTGTGGTTTGAAGTTGAAGAATAAAATGTTTGAGTTTAAGCTGGTGGTCATTTTTGGACTAGACTGTGTATCACTGTCCCCTCAAGACAGCCTATTTTAACTGCCAGCTTTGCTTCCCACAGGGGTTTGGACCTTGACTTTTGGGTTCCTGGGGGAGAAGAGATCTTGTTGCAGTTGTTTTGTTTTATGTTTATATTCATTAGGTAGTGTATTGGGTTTTTAGGACATTGTGTAATATTTACAGTGCTGCCTTTCCATGTACAAGGTTGTTGCTTTTCGAGTCTTGGGAGTTAGTGCTGTTAAGGTATGGTAAGGTTCTGAATGTGTTTTTGCATATGTTTGTGCATAGAGGTTTTGGTTTTTTTTTAATATAGTGGAGGGATTGTGTATGTTGGCCTGAGGTGACATCAAAACTTCAATCTAATTTTAGTTTGCCATAACATCAGACAGAGTTTTAGAAAATGTTGCAGAATCTGTTATCTTTATAGCAGACATATGTATGATCAGGCTTAAATTATGAGATACTGCTGAGTGAGGGATCTTTAAATACAGTTGAATTGTTTCCATAGGTTTGTATATGGTTTAGTGTTAAGTGTTTGAAATAATTGAGTTTAAAATATGTAGTATTTCATCCACAAAGGCATGTGAAGACATTACTTGTCAATAAGAGTAGCCAGCAGTCCCTCCTTGGGCTTCACTTCTAATTTATACATTGAATGTACTACGAGAAAAACCTCTCATTGACCTTCACTTTCACTTATTGGAGTGATACATGGCACTCTTCTGGATTTGCCAGCCTTGTCATTTCTGCCCTCTGGTCCAGCATATTTCTTCTCTCTACTACTCCCGTGTCCCATCAATTTTCTTATCTCCTCCCCACCCACCCCCATATATGCCTTCCAACTACACTGTGCAGCTAAGGAGCTCTCAGACAGTTGGAGCAACCAGAGGATGAACAACCTGTTGACCTTGTAGTTCCCAGTCTTGTGAAACAATAAAATCAGCAAGCTCTCTTTGAGAGTCTGAGGGGAGGGGAAAAATATGTATGTGAGAGAGAGGGGCAGATGGGCTGCAGGCAAGTGAGAGAGAAGGAGGCCGACTGTCTGCAGGTCTCTATAGAGGCGTAGGCATCATTTACTGACACTTTTTTTAATCCACGTGGAGGGGCATTTTTGAAAGAAATGTCCAAGTTGCGATTTGGATATCTTTGCAAAATGTCCAAATCTAGGGGCGGGCAAAACCATATTTTCGAAAAAAGATGGACGTCCATCTTTCATTTCGAAAATACCGTCAGACGTCCCTAGACATGGATGTTTCTGACTTTCAGCGATTTTCGAAACCAAAGACATCCATGTCAAAAACGTCCAAATGCAAGCCATTTGGACGTGGGAGGAGCCAGCATTTGTAGTGCACTGGTCCCCCTGACATGCCAGGACACCAACCGGGCATCCTAGGGGGCACTGCAGTGGACTTCATAAATTGCTCCCAGGAACATAGCTCCCTTACCTTGTGTGCTGAGCCCCCCCAATCCCCCCCAAAACCCACTACCCACAACTGTATACCACTACCATAGCCCTTACGGGCGTTTGACAAGGTACCTCATGAAAGGCTACAGAGGAAATTGGAGGGTCATAGGATAGGAGGAAATGTCCTATTGTGGATTAAAAACTGGTTGAAGGATAGGAAACAGAGTGGGGTTAAATGGGCAGTATTCACAATGGAGAAGGGTAGTTAGTGGGGTTCCTCAGGGGTCTGTGCTAGGACCGCTGCTTTTTAATATATTTATAAATGATTTAGAGATGGGAGTAACTAGCGAGGTAATTAAATTTGCTGATGACACAAAGTTATTCAAAGTCGTTAACTCGCGACAGGATTGTGAAAAATTACAAGAGGACCTTACGAAACTGGGAGACTGGGCGGCTAAATGGCAGATGACGTTTAATGTGAGCAAGTGCAAGGTGATGCATGTGGGAAAAAAGAACCCGAATTATAGCTACGTCATGCAAGGTTCCACGTTAGGAGTTACGGACCAAGAAAGGGATCTGGGTGTCGTCGTCGATAACACACTGAAACCTTCTGCTCAGTGTGCTGCTGCGGCTAGGAAAGCGAATAGAATGTTGGGTATTATCAGGAAAGGTATGGAAAACAGGTGTGAGGATGTTATAATGCCGTTGTATCGCTCCATGGTGCGACCGCACCTTGAGTATTGTGTTCAATTCTGGTCGCCGCATCGCAAGAAAGATATAGTAGAATTGGAAAAGGTGCAGCGAAGGGCGACTAAAATGATAGCAGGGATGGGACGACTTCCCTATGAAGAAAGACTAAGGAGGCTAGGGCTATTCAGCTTGGAGAAGAGACGGCTGAGGGGAGACATGATAGAGGTATATAAAATAATGAGTGGAATGGAACAGGTGGATGTGAAGCGTCTGTTCACGCTTTCCAAAAATACTAGGACTAGGGGGCATGTGATTAAACTACAGAGTAGTAAATTTAAAACAAATCGGAGAAAAGTTTTCTTCACCCAACGTGTAATTAAACTCTGGAATTCATTGCCGGAAAATATGGTGAAGGCGGTTAGCTTAGCAGAGTTTAAAAAGGGGTTGGACGGTTTCCTAAAGGACAAGTCCATAAACCACTACTAAACGGACTTGGAAAAATCCAAAATCCCAGGAATAACATGTATAGAATGTTTGTACGTTTGGGAAGCTTGCCAGGTGCCCTTGGCCTGGATTGGCCGCTGTCGTGGACAAGATGCTGGGCTCGATGGACCCTTGGTCTTTTCCCAGTATGGCATTACTTATGTACTTATGTACTTATATATGGGTACAGTGGGTTTGTGGTGGGTTTTGGAGAGCTCGCTGTTTCCTCCACAAATGTAACAGGTAGAGGGGGTATGGGCCTGGGTCCGTCTGTCTGAAGTGCACTGCAGTACCCACTAAAACTGCTCCAGGGACCTTCATGCGCTGTCATGGACCTGAGTATGACATCTGAGGCTGGCATGAAATATTTTTAAAGATGTTTTTTGAGGGTGGGAGGGGGTTAGTGACCACTGGGGGAATAACGGGAGGTCATCCCCGATTCCCTCCGGTGGTCATTTTGGGCACCTTTTTATGCCTTATTTGTAATGAACGTTTTCACCCAGTCGTATTTTTAAGTGTTCATCAGGGATGTCCTTGTTTTTTTAGATTATGGGTCAAAGATGTCCAAGTGTTAGGCACGCCCAAGTCCCGCTTTCATTATGCCTCCAACATGCCCCCTTGAAATTTGGATGTCCTTGCGACGGACTGCAGTTGGAGATGTCCAAAATCAGGTTTCGATTATACCGATTTGGACGTCTCTTTAAGAAGGATATCTATCTTCCCTTTTATGTCAAAAGATAGACATCCTTCTGTTTCGAAAATGAGCCTGATAATCTCAATTGCCTAAGACAGTGTTTCCCAAGCCTAGTCCTGGAGTACCTCTTGCCAGTCAGGTTTTCAGGATATCCACAATGAATATGCATGAACTTGACATGTATACGGTGCCTCCATTATATGCAAACTTGCTAACAATGGTATCAGACTAAGACATAGTTTTTGGCTTCAGGTCTGGAGGTTTGGTATTGATTGCTTACTTGATTTCCTAATATACTTTTTCTGTAGGCTTGCCTATGTATGTGAGATATGGATTAGTAGGCTTTAACATGCATAGACATTCAGTTAGAAAAACATTACCTTAACCAAGATATCTGAAAAGTAGGTTAAACTGGAATGAATTCTACAAGTGTTTTTCATCCTCTTCAGCAACTTACTGTTGCTCCTAACTTCAATGTGCCAGGAGACCTAGTTCAGCCACCTAAATAGTCCTTTAGATCGATGATTTCCAAACTGGGTTCTGCAGGAAATTAAATTTGTAGAATCTGTATGAAAATTAAAATAATTATATATTTCCCTGTTTCATTTGTCTTTTCCCTTTCTAACGAAGCAACAGGACACACTGGGGCCCATGATGAAATGACAGTAGGGATGTGAAGCTGCCTGTTCAGCAGAAAGGAAAAAGATTTAAATTACTTTCTGTTGAATGAGAGGTAGTGGTTCCTAAACTTTCCTATTTGGGACTAATGTATTAACAAGAACTTAATCTACCTTCAAGTAAAATAACTTGAAAATCCAGTCAAAGTCTGGTGCCTTTTACAACTTCAGTAATATAAATGAGAAATGATGTGTGAGAGAGAATTTACAGATGGCTGTTCAGCTTTGTACTTGACTTTTTTTTCCTAATTGAATGACCACAGGGTGACACATGAGCAAGTCTCTTAGGAGCCATATTTTCTGAAGCCATGAATAAAGATGGGCTCATCTATAGAAGTCAGCTATCTCTTCACTGTTGACCTGATAAATAGTGGTTTTGTTTTGTATTCCAGTGATGCACTTTTGAAAATCCAGTGGACAACTGTACTAAGCCAGTGCTTTCCATGTGATCTTTACTAGAAAGCCAATAAGCCATCAGTGTAATTGGCTAGATACAGTACAGTGTCGATTATGTGACCATTTGGCATATCCGACAGACACCCCCCTCCCCCGGTGATGTCACTGCTCTGTATTTGTGCTCAAAATTGCATGTTGTACGATATTTTTGTTGTTGTTGATTTAGTGTTAGTATAGCCTTGTAGGTTAGACTGTGCTTTTAAATAAAAATACGTGATCCAACATGATCGGCTCCAAGTAATCTGGGTCAGGAGACGGGACTGGCAGTAACATTGCTGTGGCTGAAAGTTGCCACAGTAGCAGGAAGGTCTGGTGGTCCGACCCAGGCAGGATGCGGTGTCTGATGAGTTCAGGCTGACTGAGTACATGCCTTCAGAGTGTGAGGGGCAGGCTGTGTTGGTTCTGCTCAGGGTTTGTGTTGGGCCTGCTTGGGGTTTATGTTGTCTATGTGTGGTTTTCCACACATGCACTGAGGAGGTCAGGAGTGAGGCCTGAACAGAAATGGGCTGATTTACTGCGCCAACCCTCAACCACAAGCCTCTTCAGCCCCGATCCTGTCCGGGCCCGGACCACTAGACCGTCCTGCTACTTTCAGCCATGGCAATGACACTGCCAGACCTGCCTCCTGACCCAGACCAACTGGACCCAATCCTGTTGACCAGGCATTTTTATTTCAAAAAACTATTCTAACCTACAGGTATACATAAGTAAACATTGTTTTCTGTATTATCCGACTTTTCACTTATCCGACAACGGGCCAGTCCTGTTTGTCAGATAATCGAGCATCTAGACCAAAATTCATAAAAATGTTCAAGCTTCAGATGTTATACATCTGAGTCGGTGACCTTTAGTCTTTTCCAGGTGCTGCGTAGAGAGAACTTTTGAGTAACAACCATTGTTTATAATATTTATATTCTAAATAAATCTTTCTTAGTGTCAGCTGCACTGTTCTGAACCTATGGGTTGTTATCCTTTCCTACTAGCAGATGGAAGAAGAGAAAACTGAATTCTACCAGTGACATCAATGTATAAACTGTGGTGCTTCCCACAGTTTTCTCTACCTTCCAGCAGATAAGTTGTCTGTAGTGCTCTGTCCCTGGCCTATCTCCCTGCTCTGATGGCTGTGGCCTCACAGCATGGTTAAGCCTAATGGCTACACCCAGGTTTACGGTCTCTGACTGTACCTTGTCCTTTGTGCCACTAGGCAAGACCGGCTTGGTCCCACAGGATCTCACCCAAGGGGTGCGAGTCCCCATCTTCTCACCCCTCTTACCCATTCACTCTGTTTGGGTGTGCCCCCATGGGCTCCCTCTGCAGCTCCCAGGTGCCAAAGTTGGCCCAAATTTCCCTGGTCAGCCTTATTCTTTTTGAGAAGTTCTGAGAGAAGAGGACATTTCCCTAGTAAGTGAACATTATTTTGCTCTGTGCTTTGGGAATTTAAGGATTGAGGTTTAAAGGAGGAATTGTAGGTTACTGATAGGCAGAATAAAAATATAAAAAAGCAAACTTTATCAACTAGTCTCCATCTCTTCCCCCTCCCCCCTCGCCCACTAGTTTTAAAACTTGAACTTTGTTCTACAGCATTAACAGCCTCTAGAACACACAGCAGGACCTAGTTTAGCCTTCAATCTCACCCCACCCCCCATAACTCCTGCCCACCCCTAGCACAACTCTTCATTTATAGTCGGTTATTCTAATTAGGATAACAAGGAAGAAGTGTTCTTAACAGAGTTTTAATTGCAGTTCATTATATTCTAAGAAGAAAACATTTTTAAAAAATCACACAATATACCATTACAAGCTAAAGACTTGATTATTTTAGACTAATATCCTTAATACCTTAGCAAGCTTTAAATTATTTAAAAACTCAAAAATACTAAGACAGCAGTCCAGCAACAAGAGGGGAGCTATCCAGTCTTTTGCACTGAAGTGTCAAATGTGTGATTATCTCCCAGTTGGTACGCTGTTATATGTGTGTGCCCAATGCAAAGAACTCGCTGCTCTCAAAGAACGGGTCCCTTCTCGAGGCTAGAGTAATAGACTTGGAGGAGCTGAGGGAGACAGAGAGGTACATAGAGGAGACCTACAGGGATAAGTACATAAGTAATGCCACACTGGGAAAAGACCAAGGGTCCATCGAGCCCAGCATCCTGTCCACGACAGCGGCCAATCCAGGCCAAGGGCACCTGGCAAGCTTCCCAAACGTACGAACATTCTATACATGTTATTCCTGGAATTGTGGATTTTTCCCCAGTCCATTTAGTAGCGGTTTATGGACTTGTCCTTTAGGAAACCGTCCAACCCCTTTTTAAACTCTGCTAAGCTAACCGCCTTCACCACTTTCTCTGGCAACGAATTCCAGAGTTTAATTATACGTTGGGTGAAGAAAGATTTTCTCTGATTTGTTTTACATTTACTACACTGTAGTTTCATCGCATGCCCCCTAGACCTAGTATTTTTGGAAAGTGTGAACAGACGCTTCACATCCACCTGTTCCACTCCACTTATTATTTTATATACCTCTATCATGTCTCCCCTCAGCCTTCTCTTCTCCAAGCTGAATAGCCCTAGCCTCCTTAATCTTTCTTCATAGGGAATTCGTCCCATCCCCGCTATCATTTTAGTCGCCCTTCGCTGCACCTTTTCCAATTCTACTATATCTTTCTTGAGATGCGGCGACCAGAATTGAACACAATACTCAAGGTGCGGTCGCACCATGGAGCGATACAAGGGCATTATAACATCCTCATGGATGTTGTAGGGAATTCCCACCTCCAGTCTGGCAACCCCTATTCTGCCTTTGGAGGGAGATCTCCTAGAAGGAGAGCATCACCCTGGTGAAGTAGGAAGTACTCCTGTAGCCAGGACCTGCCCAGCAGGGGATACACTACTCTCATGCACCAAGGATATGTTTCCGATTACTGCCCAGGCGGGAAGGGTTAGGACAGCTGTTGTAGTCAGTTATTCGATCATTAGGCATGTATATACCTAGGTGGCTGGTGGACATGAAGATAGCCTGGTATTTTGCCCGCCTAGTGCGAAGGTGGCGGACCTCGCACATTACCTAGACAGGATCTTAGATAGTGCTGTTGGGTAGGAGTCGGCTGTCTTGGTACATGTGGGTACCAGTGACATAGGAAAATGTGGGAAGGAGGTTCTGGAAGCCAAATTTAGGTTCTTGGGTAGAAAGCTGAAGTCCAGATGCACCAAGTTAGCATTTTCAGAGATGCTTCCCGTTCCATGCACAGGACCCAAAAGGCAGGCAGAGCTCAGAAGTCTCGATATGTGGTTGAGACGATGGTGCAGGATTGAGGGATTTAGATTTTTTGGGAACTAGACATTCTGGGAAAGGGGGAGACTATTCCGAAAAGATGAGCTTCACCTTAACTGGGCTGGAACCAGGCTGCTGGCACTAACTTTTAAAAAGGAGATAGAGCAGCTTTTAAACTAGAATGTGGGGGGGGGGGGGGGGGGGGGGGGGGGGAGCCGACAGTCGCCCAGGAGCGCATGGTTCAGTGTGGAGTATTGTTAAACGATACTATTGAAACAGGATATTTAGGAAATCCCAATAGAGAGGTTTCAACAATACTGAAAGGAAGCCAGGTGTGTTTAATGAGAGAGCAGGATAAAGGATGCACATTACCCACTTCAACAGCTTATCAGCTTGTAGATCAAAGGAAAAAAACACAATTTGAAGTGCCTGTATACAAATGCTAGAAGTATAAAAATTAAGATGGGAGAGTTGAGTATATAGCACTAAATGATGAGATAGATATAAAAGGCATCTCAGAGACTTGGTGGAAAGAGGACAATCAATGGGACATTGTGTTAACAGGGTACAAATTGTATCACAATGAGAGAGAGTATCAAATTGGAGGGGGGTTGCACTATATGCTAAAGAGGGAATTGTGTCAAATAAAATAAACATTCCACATGAAACAAATAGTAGCGTGGAATTATTATGGATAGAAATTCCATGTGTGAAGGGAAGGAGTATTCTTGTAGGGTTGTACTACTGTCCGCCAAGACAAAACAGACAGACAGATGAACAAATATTTACAGATATTAGGAAAACTGGTGAGGTGTGGTAGCCATGTTAGTCCACTCTTAAAGGTTATCAATAGAAATCAAACAAAATAAAAAATAGAAAAAAAAATAAGATGATACCTTTTTTATTGGACATAACTTAATACATTTCTTGATTAGCTTTCGAAGGTTGCCCTTCTTCGTCAGATCGGAAATAAGCAAATGTGGTAGCAGATAGTATATATAAGAGAAACATCAAAGCATTACTTTGACAGTCTGACAGAGTGGGAGGGTGGGGGTATGCATGGGGACATCAAAGCATTTCATTGATATTCTAACAGGATGGGTGTTGGTAGGTGAGAGGAGGGTGATAAACAGAGAAATACAACTTTATGGTTTATAATGGGCTAGAAAACCCAGATCCTTATTAAGTCCTGTCTGTTGGGTGTCAAAATATTCAATCATTCTTACTTCAAAGGTCTTACGTTCCTGTATTGTTTTAAAATTGCCTTTCAGTATTCTTACTGTGAAATCACTGGTGCAGTGTTCTGGTCTTGTAAAGTGTTGGCCCACAGGGGTGGGGGCTTGACTGGCACTGGCTATTTTCATGTGATGGTCTGTGCCGATTGAATCTTGTCTTAAGCATCTGGCCTGTTTCTCCAATATAGCATCCTTTGTTACATTTTTTACACTGAATGATATTTACCACATTGGAAGATGAGCATGTAAAAGATTCCTTTATGTTGAATATTTTTCCCTTGTGAATGACTGTGGGGTCCTGTGAAATGTTTTGGCATGGCTTGCAGCTGGATGTGTTACAGGGAAACGTGCCCTTTTCTTTTTCAGTCTGTGTTGGGAGTTCACTTCTGATCAGCTTGTGTTTTAAGTTTGGTGGCTGTCGGAAGGCCAGCACTGGTGGGGATGGGAATATCTCTTTCAGTAATTCATCTTCCTGGAGTAGGGACTGTAGGTCTCTTATGATTTTCCTCAGTTTCTCCAGCTCTGGGTTGTATGTCACTACAAGGGGAATTCTGTCTGTGGCTTTTTTTTCTTTGTACTGTAGCAGATTTTCCCTGGGTGTTTTGAGGGAGGAGGCAATATTCTTGGAGATTATTTTGGGGTTGTAGCCTTTCTGTTTGAAGGATGCAGTCAGGGTTTCAAGGTGTCTGTCTCTATCCTCTGGGTCCGAGCAGATACGGTGGTATCTTGTGGCTTGGCTGTAAATAATGGATCTTTTTGTATGTGAAGGGTGGAAGCTGGAGTTGTGGAGGCAGCTGCATCTGTCTGTGGGTTTCTTGTATATAGATGTTTGTATACAGCCATCACTGATTGAGACTGTGGTGTCCAAAAAATTGACTTTTTCTGGGGAGTATTCAATTTTGAATCTGATTGTAGGATGG